>NW_009936947.1:0-203 GCF_000696875.1 Nestor notabilis
TGGAAAGCTTTTGTAGTCCATTTTTATAAATTGTAATATTCCAAACAAATTTTAGTCATTCTTCCTTTGTATGAGCTCTCCTTACTTGTAGCTATTTAAAAACAGAGTCCCAGATTGCCTGCACTTGTAACATTATCCTAGGAGGAAAAGAAAAAAGAATATAAAATTGGTCAAACAGCTCTGGAAATTACCTCTCCAACTGC
>NW_009936947.1:229-508 GCF_000696875.1 Nestor notabilis
AATAGGGACAGTACAGAAATAAAGTCAAGGCAAACCAGACAATCCAGGTCATGGGGGAATAAATTTTCTCCTTATATTACTATGTAAACATATAATGGAGGGAATCTACCACATGGAGATCACAGTGAAAAGCCTAAAAGAGGTGGAGTATAGTCAATGATTCCCAGAATCTGTGTCAAAGAAAAGACTACAACATTTGTTTCCATCCCAAGTGAACAGATTCTGGAGTTGTCTCTACTTCAGTCCAGTAAAAAACTTACAATAAAAGTACGTTTTAGA
>NW_009936948.1:0-40043 GCF_000696875.1 Nestor notabilis
AAAAATAATATATATATGTGGGCTGCATATGACACATGGGGTAATGAGTTTAAGCTTGTTCCAACTAAAAGCTTAAAGTAAAAAAAGCTTTAAATTTGGTCCATGTGAAGTAAAACTGAAACTTATTGAAAATGGAAAACATCGTATTTTAGAGGCCTGTGCAGTTTTTATGTTGACAGTCTAGTTCTCATAGGCTATTCCATAGTAACACAGAGAGTTTAACATTTAAGTTAGCTTAAGCTGGAGAAAACCACAGTTGAATCTAAACCTGTATATCTAACTGAATCTAAAACTGTAAGAAAAGATCTGAAATTTTTATGTGTGAATATGTTCTGATATTTTCAATTTTAGGTATAGAAGATTGTTTCAGTCTCGGTGGGAGTGCTGCATTCTAGTTTACTGGGCTGCCTGTGGAATATATGTGAAGCTGAGGCATAAGAAAGGCATGTGTGTTTTTGTGTTCCTTCTTTCATTAGAAGTTGCAGGACAAAATACCTGCAAAATTCCAAGTATACAGGGATGGCTGTTGCCCACCTACAGTACCAGGGCACAAATTTGGTTAATATTCCACTGTCTTCCAGAATCCTCTGCAGGTAGAAGGGGCTATTTCCTGATTAGATTTAACACTCTACCCTGAGTTTGTATCAGATCACATTGGTTGAACATGAGTTGTGAAGTACAGAGCTGGTAATTTGGGGGTGTTATCTTGGACTAAGTTAATTTGGTTAACAGGATGCAAGACTTCCCAATAATTGTCTTTGAAGAGTATGGGAAAACTGATGCCTAACTTAATCCTGTTGAAAAGAATGACACAGACAAGACTTCTACGAAGTTTTTCTTTAAGTGGTAGGAATACTGGCATCCCTTGTGGTGTGAAGAAATCAAGACCGTTCTAAGAAACTGAGCTGTGCTGTACATATTGTGTTTCATTTAAGCACTCAGCCAGATTTTCTCCTGTCATGCAGGTTAAGTTCATTGAGAATTCAGCTGTTCATAACTTTACTATATTGTTAGAAAAATCCCTGCTGAGGAATATGTAAGCACAAACAGGCTGTGTCTAGATAAAGGCACCAAAATTAGGAGGACGGGACAATTAGGGAAAAAAAATCCTTGTTCCTTTGGCAAGGCAATTCAGAGAAGGAGCCTAATAGTAAAACCCATGTCCTCTCCTTTTAATTTAAGTAATTTCTTAAAATTTTTCTGGAAAAAAAATAATTTTTAAAGAAAATTTCTTTGTCAGAAAATAGCCTAAGTGATAATACAGCATTTTCCTGGTGTGGCTACTGGGTTTGCCAGAGAATCAGAATTTAGGAAGTTGTGGGTAGTCAGCACGGCTCTGCCACAGAATCATAGAATAGTTAGGGTTGATCATCCAGTTCCAATCCCTCTGCCATGAGCAGGGACACCACACACTAAACTATGTCGCCCAAGGCTCTGTCCAACCTGGCCTTGAACACTGCCAGGGTTGAAGCACTCACAACTTCCTTGGGCAACCTATTCCAGTGCCTCACCACCCTCACTGTAAAGAACTTCTTCCTTATATCTAATCTAAACTTCCCCTGTTTAAGGTTAAAACCAATTACCCCTTGTCCTACCACTAGAGTCCCTAATGAAGAGTGCCTCCCCAGCATCCTTGTAGGCCCCCTTCAGATACTGGAAGGCTGCTATGAGGTCTCCATGCAGTCTTCTCTTCTCCAGGCAATTCTTGTCAAAAATGAAAGGTCTCCCTCTTTCAAAAGACTACTATCTATTAAAGGATTAGATGAAATAAATGGCATTAAGAATGATGTGATGAGCAGTAATCTGCCTAATCTGCTAAAACTCACAGATGTTTAGTTATCTCATTGGTAGTCTGATTGAAGAACTGTAAACACTAATTCTCAAAAAGGGTGTTTTCATGAACATATTGTCTTACCTTATAGGAAATTCAGCTTGATTTTGAGGCAGTTTATAGAAGACATATTTAGGATGTTGTTCTTTCAAACAAGTTTTAGAGCATTTATCAGGAAGATTTTTTGAGGATTTCTTTTGGGAGATTCAACCTTGTACTTTCAAATACCCTCTGAAGAATTGTTTTTAGGAGAGTATGTAAGGATTACTTGAAAACGATATGTTCACCTAATATGAATTCTCAGATTATTAGCTTGCTGGGAGTAGTCTGCAATAACTATAAGCCTTGGAGATATCTATTCACCACGAATGCAACAATCTATAAACTACACCCAGTGTAGTTCCGTATGAATTTCTTTATCCATCTCACACAATATAATATTACACAGTAATGGGGGGTCAGGAGCTGGATGCACTGAGCATAGGCTAATGAATACTCTGACTTTGGTCTGTGGGGTTTTGCTTTGCTACGTCTTAGTTTTCCTTTCCAGGCATCAATTTGGTATCAGATTCCTGTACACGCAGGTAAAAAAATTCAAAGAAATGGAGAACCTCCACCTGTGTGCAGATTCAGAGTGCCTCCCATGATGTAGAGCCATGGAAGCACAGATGTTTGGTTTCAATTTGTGTGTGTGTGCACAAATAAGGTTTTGAAGGCATGATATACAAGGCGGCTTGTGAAAAAGATGAGTCAAAAAATGGGCACAGCGTGCTCTTGATTATGACCTCTGATTTAGAGAGAAATTGCCAGGAAATTAATAGGGGTTTCATTCTGCAATAGGTGTGATTTGCTTGTGTTTGCAAATGTTAAGGTTTCTGTGACAATGATATACCTTTCACAGGTATCAGATTATAACGAATAGTCAGCTATAACTAAAAAAACCCCAAACACTATAAAACAGATAGCATGCACTGTATTTTTTTTTTTTATTTTGCAGTTTCATGCTGCCTTGTTAATGAATTTGGAGGGGTTGTATTTAATATCATTTTCCAAACAGATATACAAAAAGGTGGCATAATGAAGAAAAATGAGAAACTTATTCAAGTTCTGAATGGTGAGTGAGAAGTCAAGCATTAATGCACTTAATTAATTAACTTTAAAGATCTAAATTTAAATATGTTTGAGGATTCAAAATCAACAGTGAGGAATTATACCCAAAGTGAGAAGAAAATTGGGGTGGATCAGGATATGTTTTAACTACAAAAGTTTGGTGGACTTACTGCAAACTCAGAATTTGATTTATACTGAGAGCTGCCTCAGACTCTGGCATCCTAAAAACAAAAGAGGTTTGTCAACTAGCCCTTCATGTGCCTCTACCTCTTCCATGTGTGCTTTCTCTCTAAAATGGGTACAAAATCTGTTTACTTTTCTTCTGATGGGTAGAATTTCCCTGAATTACTATTTCTGTGTTTTAATTCCTAGTGTCTCTGTCCAGTATCCCAGGGCTCTTTCTATTGAGAACTCTCCTCTGAAGCCCAGAGCTAGGCCTCAAGTGTTTCTCAGTCATGCTAGGCGTGCTTTCAGAGACCAGAGGTCCTGAAGTTATCTTGCGTTATGTCAGTTATGTTTCTGTCCTTTCTCTGAAATGAACTCAAACCTGTAACAAGACCCAGACCTTGTATTTACAGTGGGCAAGTGAAAGCCTTTCAAGAGAGGTTTGTTCCATGACTACATGCAGGAAGTATTTGGGAAATGGTTTTTACTCTTTCCAGTGAGTAGCTGCTCATTTGTTATTCTGAATGAATGAGAATTCATCAACTTGAGTGACAACTGTCCAGTCTCAAGAAATAAAAATAACACCTGTTTCAGTTACATCTTATTTCAAAGGCAATTCAAAGTGGCTATGTTATATCTGACCCTGTTACTCAGCATAATGGAAAAAAATACTTTCAGTTACCTGGAATTCAGTGTTTCAAACTGGTATATGTGCATAGCAAGTTTCTGGCAAGAGATTTTAGTATCACAAATCCAAACAGATTTTGCTTACATTAAAAGTTTGTTGGAATACATATCTCATTGACAAATTTATTTCATTTACCATTGAGAGCCCTTTCTTGATACGCTTTTAAGTGTCTCACCTCTGTAAAATATAATGCCTGAAATTTTATTAGAATTTTTGTTTCCTGTTTCAGTTATGATATAAAGTAGCCTTGGTTCCAGTAAATATTGATTGCCCAGGCTTCCTTCTCAGGTTAAGGACAAAGCACATCCGCCGCAAAACCCTAATGAGGTCTAATTACTTCATCCTCAGTGACACCAAAACAAAAAACCTCAATACACTGAAGTCTGGGGGACCAGATAATTTTTTTTGTGTAATACAAAATGAAAAATCATGCATATTAAAAATAAGTTCTAATAGAGAGGTTTTTAATTAGTCTGGTTAGAGAAAGGCTAGTAAATGTGAAATGGGAATCTGTGCAACATAAATTTACCAAAAGTAGGTCATACCAAGGCTGTATGGCTCTCTGATAAAATTTCACTTTTTTTAAAAGGACAATGCAGACAGTCTAGGCTTTCCAGACTTCACATAAAGTATTTTAGAGGAATATATTAATTAGAACAATTGGGGATCCCTGTAAGAACTGTAAAAATAACTTCGAACCGTCAGTAAAGTGCATCCGAAAGGTCGCATGTGATACAAAGATATTTTCAAACTATTTTCAGTACAATCAGTATGCAAAGCGTAAGAGACAGACATCTAGAGGTTTTTTTACAGTTCTAATCACTGATGTTCAGAAAGATGAGTCTCGGTTTAAACAGGTGCAGAGAGGAGATGCATAATCTGGATTATGTAATGCCTTTGCCTGCAGTAGGAAAGAAAGAAAGAAGTAGACAAAGAACATTCCAGAAAGCAATTTACCCCTATTCAGGGTACAGTAAATTCAAAGACAGTATATGGACAAGATCATTGCAAGAATCTTTGTCCTGTTGTCTGACCTTGTTGGATTAGTGACCTGTAACCAAAAGAAATACACTATGAATCAGAATGCAGAACAGGACCATCTCCTTAGCTGAAATATTTGGTGGTACCAGTAGGTGACACTGAGCTTCCCATGACAGAATCATATATCAAGTATGTATGGCTAAAGTTGAAACAATGAAGATAAATAGGCTCTCTGCTCATACTAGTTGTTAGTTCCAGTCAGACCAAACTATACCTGTCGTTGAACGATTACTGTCTCTGCCCTGGAGCCAAGAGGTAGACACTTTCGTTGATTATTGCGAGGAAACGTATTATTATTAGGTTATTAAGCAGAATGTTTAATCTATCATTCAAAATGTTTCTTAGTTATCAAAGATGCCTATGCAATGAACCATAGAATGTTATCTACTGGTATGGGGGCTGTGAATAAACTTGTTATTAAAAAAAAATAATGTAGAAGTTTCCTAGGATCTACACATTACCTCCAGTACTCCTTTTTATTGGGAGGCTTTGGTGGACACCAGTTTATTCTAGAATCCTGCAGGTATCCTACATGATGCCTGGAAGCATTATTAGGCAAGACCTCTGAAAAACAGTAAGAGAAACTATCAGAAATCACATCTTACCCCTTGCCTCTGTGCAGGTAGGGCATGGTGCTCAGTTCTGCTCTTTGAAGGAAGAACTTATCATGTCCAAGGGCTCTTGATCAGGCACATGAGCTGTTTTGGTACTTCTGTCAAGAAAAGATGCTTCAATGGTTAATACAGTAAAATATTGACCCTGAATGAATTCTTATGGTTCCAACCTTAATATGATATGTTCACTTATTTTAAGGGTAGCACAAAGAGGCATTACTTTCTAGCACATTATCTTAAATTACCAGAATGGCTACTACCATGGTATGTATTACTTTTCTCCTAAAATACTATTATCCAGTATTGCTTCTGAGCCTAAATTTAGTAGACTTACATGAAGCGTATCTTGTTATTCGTGACTGGAACATAGCGAGCTTCACCATTTCCAATAGGAAACTGAAGCCAGGGACATGGAAATTGCACCATGAATAATCCTCATAGAGTATTTTTACCTATGACTAACTCTTCTTCTTAACTATTCATTTAAATCTGTATTTCCAGGACAATTAAACCAAACTAAATAGTTGTCAACACACTGACTGGTGAATAAAATTTAATCCTTTCATAAAAAAAACCCAAAAAAATACAGCCCAGGAGGTTTCCATTTACAGCAAAAAAAACCCTGGCATGCTAGTGTTGACTTAAGGCAGCCATCAAAACTAGTTAGTTGGTTTGGTGAAATATTGCTACACTCATAAAAGCCTTTCTTTCATAGATTCCCTTACTTACAGCAGCATCTGTGAGCATCAGTGGACTGACCTAGTTTTATATCAGTCACAAACATTATGTTTTTTCTGTATTTGATACATCTTATCTATATAGTTTCCTTCTAGACAACCTGCAGATAACCTGTCTAAGCATAACCAATAGTTTGTTAAAACCTCAAAGCACTTTCAGGTGTATAAGGTCCCATGTGCCTCCACAGGACTCCACATTCACCCCTAAAAGAAAGACTGAACAGACAGAGTCCTGTACAAATACAAAAAGTGAAGGATAGATTGTAAGATATAACAGAATGCTGATCTCCTAGAGATGGAAAATGGAGCATAAAGTATAAACTGAAAAAATGGAAGCTGAAGCGTAAAGTAAGTACAAGGTGGCTTTTTAAAGGTAATTAGGTATTAATAGAGAAAATGGAGTAAAGAGCTGGGGAAAGATTCATTACAAGGCACCGAATAGCACTTGATACCATGTGATGTGATTTATTCCTGGGTCGGAGCAATCCCAGGCACAGCTACACGTTGGGTGGAGAAGAGATTCAGAGCAGCCCTGCGAAGAAGGACTTGGAGGTGTTGGTTGATGAGAAGCTTAACATGAGCCGGCTTCAGTGTGCGCTTGCAGCCCAGAAACCAACTGTATCCTGGGCTGCAGCAAAAGAAAATCATAGAAATGCATAGTTGCCTGAGGAAGCTTTAGTAAAACCCACTAGCCTCTAGAAAGCACTTAGGCATTCAGACAAGACAGCTTACTGCCTCTAAAAGACTGAGTTTTGGAGGATAGCTGGCATTTGGATAGTCAGCAGTAAAATTTACATTATGTGTAAAGTGGAATTTTGTGCACAACAAATCATCATATCAGAAAACTCATAGATGCAAGAAATCTGTGTTAGGAGGGGAGAGGAGGGAAATAAGGTTGCAGGCAAGCTGCCTGCAGGGTTTTTCATGAAAACAACACTTCAGATCTCAAGAAGAGTCAGAAATTCACATAGCTCTAATGCATGGTGCAGCCATAATCACTGAATATATACTTCCTACTGTCACCAAGGAAGGTGGGCCATTGACCGTGAAAAATCCTGTGGCTGTTTTTACCCTGCTGTGTTCTCTTTCTCTCTGGCAATATATTAATCACATGTTTGATTCCTGAGCTCTGGATCTGTAGTAATGAAGAGGTGGAAGAAAGAAGATTCAGACGAAAGAAAAAGCTGAGATCACCAGCTATGCTATATTGTGTTGAGCTGCAAAATGATTTTAGGATAAGAAATCCTCAAGAGGAAACAAAATGAATTTCATTTAAGTTCTAAGGTCACCTTAAACCCAAATAACTTGAAGACTTGTTTTAGCACAGGAGAAATTTGGATTTTCTCTTACACTGTGTGTTATTGCCTGATAGGATAGTGGGTGTCTAAAATCATGAATTCTTAGATTTATCATCTTATAAAGGGATACTGAGTATAAATACAGAAAACTGATGTTTGTATACATGTTTGTGTGTGTGTATATGTATTTCTACAGGTGTATGAGAACTGCTGTCTTATGATGTATAAATTGAAAAGAAGCAAAATACACTTTAGGGGAGAACTGTATTATACATAGTTTGTGAGGTTTTAACATTGTTTACAAAGTGAGGTCTCTGCTGTTGAGTGATTTAGTCCATAAGAAGCACATTGCTGTGGAAACAAGAGTTTAGTTTCATAGTGTTTTGTGTGTTCAGAGTGGGCAATGTTGTTTTCAAATATGAAAAAGATCACTAAGACAGCCCAAGAGGGCCAAGACATATACCCTAGGAAAATACCTGTGGTCCCAGCTACCTTCCAGCCTTGCAGATACTATACTTAAAATCAGGAAATCAGCATGCATTCCCATTTTCAAAACTTTCTTTTCTTGGACACCTAATGACAGGTGGCTAAATCATAATTCAACCTGAATAGAGGAGTGATAAATACTTAAAAAAAAAAAAAACCTCTTGTCCCTTTCCACTTTTCCAGAGCTAGGGTACTAGAATTTTGGGTTTAGATATATGACAACTGTTAAACTGAAATGAGAACAAAGCAAAATGCAATAGCTGAATTTCATGGCTGTTAAAAGGATGCAGAAGCAAAGGAAGGGTGGGAAACTATAGCCTTTAGGAGTCTGAGCTCCAGAATTCTACAAATCTTCATAGCTCAAACCTTATTTATACATGCTAAGTCTCAGATTTTAATGGTAACCTGCTAACAATTACTGCATTTTTGGAGATAATAAATGACCTAGCACATGCCTAAATCACAGGAATTCCTGAATTCCAATCTCTGACCTGTAAAAACAATTTATTTATAGCAGTTCTTTCAATTTTTATATGTATAAAATGAGAGTAGAGGTTAGAACTATGTAGGCATATGTAAGGCATAATGTGACACTGTGCAATGATGATCCCACTTTTTATCTTTCAACACTGTAGATGGTTATTGAGAAACTGTACTGTGATTCTGCATATAATCTGTTCACTTACCACCAGTCTCCTCAGCACTGCAATATGCCATATAAACATTAGGGGGATCTAAAGTCTGAAACAAATTCTAACTATTCTGGTGCTGAATTTTAAGGGATAAGATAGTTTTGCCTCAAGCTTCGTAAGAACCTTATTTCTGATTGCTGTGTTTGGGATATACATGTTTTAATTGAGAAATGTAATTTTCTCTATATTTTGTCATTCCTTTAGAAAGTAGAACTTTTTGAATTGGAAATATAGCCACAGATTATCTACCCATAAAGACCCTGGAATATTAATCTCAGTACTAAGGACACTATTTCACAAGAAGGTGCAGAGCAACACTAAGATTTCAGAAGATTCAGGAGAGAGATCTTTCCTTCCAAGCAGCCCATCCAACCATAATGAAGTCCCATGGCTTGCTAGGACAGAATTTTTGCAATGCATAGCTCTGCGTGCAAGGACATGTTTGGTAGTTACCTTAGTGCTGAGTCTTAGTGTCTTCTTTCCACTTCTCAACAACCTGAAAAACTATACATTTATTTTGAAGAATCTCTGCCTGAACTAGATTTAGAACTTGATTCCACAGGATGCTGAGGAAGCAACTTTACCCCTATGAAATTTGAGATCTGTGGATGCCCTGTATTCAAGCAGGAAAATGAAAGGTATTGTCTAACTCAACAGGGCTGTTTCTAATCACTGCTCAAAGGTAACACTAGAGGATTTTATTTTTAACTTGTATTCAGCAACAAAGCATCAACCAGTGTTACCTGTAAAATTTATGTTGAACATCTTACATGTCAGTACCTAGAAAAAACCATTTTTGTGCTTCTTGAAAATAACCTTTTTTAATTCTTCTTGTATCCTGACCTGTCAATCCTAATGTCAGTCATACGTCCTGCCTCTGAGTGCCAAAATACACTGCTTTTATGTTGTTTGGATTGTGGTCAGCCCTCACAAGCAGAAACCTGATGTGAAGTAAATGATCAATATTTATTCAAAGAAGCATTTATTCCAGATAGTTACAACATCACAGGGGGTTAACAGGCAAGATCATTAACTCCAAAACCTTTGCAATTTTTCCTTGCACATGATGCATGCCTCTAAATATAACACCAGATTTGGCATGACAAACACAGGAATGTTCCAGTTTCAATACTTCTAAACTTCTCTGACCACTCAAATATCCAAGAAGTGCTGATCTATGACATATCCATCAACACCACCTACTATGTGAGAATTGAATGCATTGCACAAAAAAACATCAGCTGCAGCCCTCTGTATCTTGCTTAACTGCAGTTTAAATTGCTTTTGTTCCGTAAACCTTGTTTTAAAACGTACTCTCATAAAGCCAAAGTATGCAAACAAATGTAGTTTAAGGGGCCTCACTGGTGGATTTGGGACTATTTTTTTCCTGACTTCATCATTTCTGCAAGGCACATGTTAAATCAGCATGAAATTAAGTGAATGTTTTGCCCAATTTTGGCTTCTTGATTTTAGTTCATGTAAATAGGCCTCAGCTAGGGCACAGTTAGAAGAATGAAAAACACATGAATTCAAGACTTGCCCCAAGGTGAAATCCCAAAGACAGACTTAAAAAAACCCACAGGGTTTGGGTGTGGGGGTAGGGTTGATTGTTTTGTGTTGGGGTTTTTTCTTCCTAAACTGTAACTGTTAAGTAACTCCTATGCCAGTAAAGAAATTTCTATGTGGCCAAACCTGAGTCTTCAGGATAAAGCTAGCATTAAAACAATTGTCATGATAAAAACATTTTAAAGCAGTTTTAAGAAAAAAATATAGTGTTGTGTTTTAGAGTAGCTGCAATTCCAGTACTTTCCATAAAAATCTCCTAACGTTATATTAGAAGTCAAGTTGTTGGAAACATGGTTAAACACCTTAGTTAAGCAACCAGTTTTCAGAAAAACTAGACAACTAATGCTCACTCAGTGAAAGGTTTTGAAAGCTCTGAAAATCGATGACACAGTGAATTGACTTTACACACAGATTCTTTTGCTAGTAAAGACATTGCAATATGACAAGCATGTACAATTTCTTGTGCTTAGCTTCCCATATCTCTCATATTTTCTTAAATTTATGAATACAATTGGAGAAAGTTTTCAGATATTAAAGTAGGTTGAAAACACCACTTTTCTTTATTAAAGTTTTATCTTCATACTTACAACCTTTCTCATTCCTACTCGTGCTTTTAACTATGGCAAAGTTTCAAGGAGTCTTCTAGGAGTGAGCAGATAAATATAATGAGCAATTTTTTCTATGTATTCATGTTCTTAAAAGAAACTCTCCGAATGGTTTCTGCTAGCACAACTGAGAACATGGTCAAACTAATTTATTTTTCATTTAATATACGTAAATTACACTATGGAGTTATGAAAGGTGCCAAAAGCTGTACTGTTTCAAGAAACCCAAGCAGAGCGGATTTTCATCAGAGAGTCAGAAGTGCTCTCCCAGAGTCATAAAGCCATATACTATGTACTTTAGAAAGCAAAGCATTTACAAAAAGGATGTCTCCTAGTGCACAAGATACAACAACAAATTATTCTTTCTGGAAATACATACTTAGTCTTCATATTTAGTCATTGAAGAAAGATATTATTAGCTAAATTTAAAGAGCAATAAGGAGCACAATTTGATAGCTTTTTCTTATGTATTTTCATTTACCTTATCCTTGAAGCTCCTTATTTTGTAAGAGTACATTATAATTTCAAAATAAATGTGCTGCAAATGTGGAATAAATAAGCTAGTAAAATGATAGTCCAAAGTGATTGTTTCAGTTAAGCTGAGCCTATCTTACTTTATGAAAAATAAAGTGATCTCTATAACACTTATCAGCCTGACAACTCACTATAAGAATTTTCCTCTTCAAACAGTGAGAAAGAGGTGAAATAGATTAAGAGTGTGTCTACATCACACAGTGCAGGAGAGTGTAAAGATGTGCCTTTTATTTGGAAATTAGTTCACATGAAATCTGTGCTACCATACTGTTTTCAGTGCACAACTGTATTGTAATTGTTACCTTGGATATCTCAGTGCAGTTCTTCAATGTAGACTTACACTCTGTAGCCTCTGCAGATATCATCTCTATTCACAGTCCTTTCAACATATACTAATGTCTCCTAACCCAATTAAATTCTTTAAGCAGGATGATTGATTGGCCACAGAAAGTTCTACATCTCCTCTTTGGGTGTCATTCTGTAAAAATCTTTGAAAAGCCTCACTCACCGATCTGTCAAATGAATTAAAATGTGACCTCTATCCACTTGTGCTTATCCATGCAGATGAATTAACTTGAAATTCATCAAGTCAAGCTTTGTGTAGTCATAAAATCCAGATTCAGGCAACTCAGATATATTCCTGAAGTTTATACTGAAGTGCAACTGTTACAGTGGAACACTGAACTGAATTCTTTTAGGGAAAAATACATTGCTAAAGACACAAGATATGTAATATGATGAATGTGCCTGATAAGGGTATTTGGTGACATATTTGCACTTGTAGGAGACCTTTAATATAAAATCTACTATACAAAATCAATGAAGCAAAAATTAAATAGGTTAAAATCTGGTTACCTGGTCAATTTCAAAAAACAATTTTCCATAATAAATCATCAGCCTATGAGGACTGTTTCCAGTGAACTTCCACACAGATCTGATCCTTGTTTGCTGCTATATAACATGCTTCTACCAGTGACTTGGAGACATATGCACTAAATTAATTAGGTAAGACTTACATCAATGCAGATATATACATGCAAAATTTGAAAGGACCTCAAAAGCTCTTATAATAGTAAATAAGATAAAAAACAACTGCAGGGAAGGATGTAGCTCTGTACAGTGCTATCAGGACATATGTGTGTGATATATTACATGCATCACTCGTATACCTGCTATGTATGTTGCATAAAGTTTGGGGCAAAGGCATTCCCTCCTGTCCTGGGTTCAGCTACAGCAGTCATTTTTTCTCCTTCTTAGTAGCTGGTGCAGTGCTGTGTTTTTGACTTTCAGTCTGGGAACAATGCTGATAACACCGATGTTTTTAGTTGTTGCTAAGTAATGTTTACTCTGACCAAGGACTTTCTCAGTCTCATGCTTTGCCAGAGAGGAGGGGAAGCCAGGAGGAAGCAGAGACAGGACCCCTGACCCAAACTGGCCAAAGGGCTATTCCATACCACAGCACATCATGCCCAGTATATAAACTGGGGGGAGTTACCCGGAAGGCCCAGATCGCTGCTCGGGTCGGGCTGGGTATTGGTCGGTGGGTGGTGAGCGGTTGTGTCCTTTTCCCTTGTTATTCCTCTTATCATTATTATTGGTAGCAGGAGTGGTTTGTATTATACCTTAGTTACTGGAGAGCTGTTATCTCAACCCGTGGGAGTTACATTCCTTCGATTCTCCTCCCCATCCCTCCGGGAGTGGGGGGAGGAAGGAAAAGGGGGGGGAGTGAGCGAGCGGCTGCGTGGTTCCAAGTTGCCGGCTGGGCTTAAACCACGACACCTCCCTCTGTTTCTTCAATATGCTATATGATCATACAATTAGTGCAAAGTTACCAGTGCCCATGGTACTGTCCTAAAATGGTATGTACCCCTGGGCATGTGCTTTGATCCTGGGTGTGCATACAGAGACAGTAAACTGGTACTGACAACATTCATATTCATGCCAATAAGATTAAAACTGTAAATTTATACAATAAGATTAAACTTTTTATGTTTATGAAAATACTATTAAACTTCTAGGAACATTTAGGGAACATAACATTTTGGTTGTAGTTTGAAAAGCAGTGAAAATATTCACCATTTAATAAATGATGAATAATTGTTTGAATATGAACTCCCAGTTGTAAACTCAGAAGAATAAGATTATGAGAGTGTAAGCAAGGAAATACTGAGTGGCAGAAAATAGAAGCCATTGTATGTTATTTAAATGATCACAGTTATGTTATATGGAAGCCTTTTGCTCTGACCTTAGGGAACAATGTAGAATAATTGACAAAGATTCAAGACAATTAAAAAAATACTTAAGGTCTGGAATTTTTAGCTCATAAGAGAACACTAAAGACCCATGAATAAATAAAGAAGTAACTCAATCATGTCTGGAAGAACTGGGATTATGATAGCAGCACTTTGATATAATGAATACACTAATGGTTGGTGACAAACTATGAGGTTAGAGTTAGTAGCAGGTATTTTACAGAAAAGTATCAGACACCAAGATAAGTCAGCGAAAAAAAAATGATGTCCTTAAAAAACAAGAATTTGATACAGGAGGTACCAGAAATATTTGAGGTAAGTGAGGGTTCAGATGATATAATAATGATTTTTTCATGTTCTAGAGCCGGTTAATTCTCTACTTTTGTCTATATTTTGACCTTTGGCTTTCTGTATAACATCCATGGGCATAAATCATCATCTTTAAAAATAGATTGCTTTTCTTGATGTGCCCAGGCTGTTTTCCATTAATGCATTACATTTTATCTTTGTATTTTAAAGTTTGAGTTACATTGTTATTTATGGCAACTCTGGAAGAAACTTAACCGCTCTGCCTCCATCTTTACAAACCTGGTTTACACCTCAGAGAGACAATGACAAATCAGGAAAACATTCCAGCCAACAGTTTGGAGATGAGGAAGAGGACTTTTTTTCCCAAACATTATATGGATCTCACAGATAACCAATGCTACTGAGCATTACAATGCAGTGTATCAGTTATCAGTAAAAACTATTCCAAGAAAGGGACGGAATAATAAAATCTCAGTAAGTACAAATGGATGCCTACATGCTTCCCTATATATCCCTGACATTTTCTGCCACAATCGTTTTTCATAGAAGTACTTTCCATGAAATCAGAATCTTCTATGACAAAATTGCAATTTTTACTTCAAAATGTTTGGAAAATAAATGCATTTCAGGTAATTTTGACTTGGTTTGCATGACTTTTCCTATTCAGTTACAGATGATCAAACAAAAAAGAACCATGTGGGAAAAATCTTTGAATACCCCATGTCATTTCAGTCAGTAAATTAAATGAAAAGGTGTTCATAAATTATTAGAGGAAATTTGTCTCACAAGTGTATAGAAATTTGCTATGCAAAGATTTAACACCTGCAAAAGCACCAGCAAAAGGAGTTAAAATTGACTGATGGTTATGTAGCAGTTACCTTTTATTACTGACTAGGTGATAATTTTTCTTCTAGTTAGGTTATTGCTGGAGATACTGTTGGAAAGAAAGTTTTAATTTTTCATGTTGATAACATTAATTGCATAAAATTCACAAAAAGCTGATGTATGGTTGGAATTAAAAAATAGAGAAAAGAAAGAGATGTCATTGAAATGAGATATTGTCATTGAAATGAGATATTGTCATTAAAATTAGATGTTTCTTTGAAAATTATTCCAAATATATTTTTAAAGAAAAATTAACCTAAGATATTCACTCATGGGCCTTTAATTCTGTATTGATAATTCATATGAAGGGCAGTAGTAAAAGAAAGGAAATAACTGGTAGTCAAAAACAAAAAAAGCAAGATGGGCTGCATGTTAGCAAGTCTATTTTTATTGATATTACAAAGAAAGGCACTGAGGGATGTCAAGCTATATGAGATATCCACAGTATTATATCAGAGAATGCTATACAAACTATCAGATTTACCTCTTATCACTTAATGAGTCTTTTCACTGTGGAAGACAGACTCCGTTCTTCTCTTGTGGAGATTTTTAAAAGAAATACTAAGGTTACTATGAATGAAGTATGAACAGAAATGCCTGGGTGCTTAAGCACTAGAACAGCAGAAAAGGGTTAAAAGAAATGGCTTACATTTATCATGAAAAACACCATCCCCAGGCCATTGCTTCCAGGACACTCTTCCCAGCAGTAAAATTGAGGAATGAGATGCTTGCATGAAGACCAAAAGGCCTGCACACTGATAAGACACAGATGACTTATCAGTGGAAAACCTGCATCCATAAACCAGGACCATGGCAGCAAGACTGCAACATGTCACTTTACACCATTTCTTTTCCTGTTAGCTCACCAGAAAAAGAGACTGTCAACATACACAGCAAACACACATTCCAAACAAGTTAAAACAGAGGAAGAAAAATCATCAAATTTTAGAGGCTGAGACAAGCAGTACTCTGAGGACCTCCCCATTAAGTCCAAACTGGTTTGTTATCACCCATCAAAAGAACCCCAGAGAGTGGTGAGGCATTGATAGCAAGTGTCCTTCACCTCCTGAGGGGCCCTATCACTGGGTAATATGGCATTCTGATGAGTACGCATATGTATGTGTGTGAGGACATGAATTATATGGAAAAAAAGATTGCAGGAAATTGCAATGAGATTGGAAATCTTCTAAATAAGTGTCACCTTCCACTTCCATAAGTTCTTTCACTGAATTTTGCTTGAGCTGGGATGAGACTTTGTCTGGCATTCTTTTCATCCATGCCAGAAGACAGGCTATGCCAGGAAATGTGGGTGGTGTGGCAGACCACTTAAAATGAAAGAAAGAAGCTCATAGACACTGGTTTATTGCTATTTGCAGAACAAAAATATTTAATCTCAAGAAAAATATTTTGCACTTAAAAATTTAAAAAACAGTCCAAATTTGTAAAAACCTTTTTTCCATGCAAATATTTCTATTTTAGGTGAGACAAGAAAGGATAACTGTATTTTATCTATCTCTCTATGCACAAATCAAGGTAAATGTCCTCTATAAATGCAAGTAGTTTTGAACAGTGACCATCACACTATTGTTTCACTTTGTGCTAGTGCTTAACACAAGAGAACAGACCTCTCAGTACCTATCATAAAAACAAATAAAAGAAAATTATGTTAATGAAAGGCTTAAAATGTGGGATTGTCAGAGTAGCTGTTCACAATTATTTCAAAGATACAACCAATGAAAAGAGTTGGGAATTTTACGAGGAAGCAAACTGTGTTTAACAGGATAAAACAGAAGAAAGACAAATATAAAGTGATTTACAGGAAGAAAAGTCTGTAGTACACAGGACTATATCATTATCTGATATTAAATATCAAGTTCTGGTTTTTACCTCTAATCTAAATTCTTTTTTATCTCAGCAGTTCTATGGCACTTAGCTATTATTTTGACAGATGTCTTTGAAATGTGAATAATAAAGAATGCATTAGTATGGATGTTCTGATTACAAAGACTGTCTCAAACAGTTAATTTTTTATTTCTGTACTTTAAATGTACCTCCTCATCTTATTTCTACTGAACATTTCTATTGAACCCAAAGATTCTTTTGGGGGAACAGCAACAATCATAAGCAAACGCCTTTCTTGGGAGTAGATGTCTGAAGAACTAGGCCCAAAGATTTAATCCTGTGGGCATTTTTGCACAGAAATTATTATATCAAGATGTCTGACTGATGTTCTGTGTGAAATAATTTGAAGGGGGTTGGGTGGGGTGTTAGCTCTTATACCATTATAGACGTTGCTTTTTACATACATTGTATAAAATAAATCATGCTTTCACAGGTAGAAGTCTTGCATACTTTCTTGCTTAGATATAGAAACTAAATATTTTTAACTCAACTTCTTCATTTAAGCTTTTATAGTTTTATTTTTCCTAAACATGACACTATAAATATTTCAGAAGAATATTCTGAAGAACTACTTTTGTCTTCAAAAGGCTCTTTCTATTTGTAGGATTTAGAATATAATGTTCTACAATATCACATTTAAATGGCATTGCATGAGATGAGCACTTTAATGATGACAAAGACTATGATGCCATTTCCAATAGTTTAATTGGTTTATTATAATCCAGGATTGCCTTAATAAGCTCACTAATACACTAAAAATGCAACAGTAAAGAATGTTTTCTCACATAGGATCTAAACATAGAATTTAATTTTTGTTTAACAAGCTTTATGTACACCAGTTATGAATCAGAGGTACTGCCAGTAACTCATTGCAGTTTCTGTCATTTCTACCATCTGACAATCTGGCCTTGTAAGTGTTCTCATACAAGTGGGGCTGGTAAATCCACCTATGATTCGGTTTCCATACTGGTTGCATTCCAAGACTGTTTTCAGTTTACAATTTTGCCAGATTTTAAACATTTGGGCTGAAATTGCTAATCAGGGTTATGTGCTTTACCCTGACTCATCTTGGCAGTGAAGGGAATGTTTAAATCTATTTGCCACCAGCTTGAAAATTGACCCACGTGGTGTCATAAGAATTTGCAAAATTGCAGTTCATGCAACCTCAATTTATAGTTAATTTAGCAGCTAAATTCCTACTAGATTCTGCTCACAAAGAGTTAAACAAGGGTCTCCCTAAAACAGTGGTTCTGCAAAGTTCTGCCAGGAGTAATTTTGGATAACTCATCTGAGGCTGAAGTTGCCACATGGATTCATCACCTGGAGGAAGAAGACACTGCCAAACTGAAATCCAAAAGACATAAGAGTTAGAATCATAGTTGCAGTGCACTGAATTAACACAAGCATGAAGGGAACCTTAGAAAACTGAGACTTCAAGCTGGGTAAGTAGACAGAGGGATGAGAAATTAACAGCGATTTTTCTGAGAACAGACAAGACTGGGTGTACAGTGGGAGGTCTCAACTGGCTGAGTTCTGAGTATCTGGTACAGTGTGGACCTCTCCACAGGCTGGAAGGGAATCTCTCCTCCACCATGGTCTTTTCCACAGGCTGGAGGGCAGTACCAGTTCTGACACCCAGAGAACCTCCTTCCTTCCCCTCCTTCTCACACTTTGGTGTTTGCAGGGTTCTTTCTCACCCATTTTTCTCCTCGCTCTCCATACTGCCATGTGGAATTTTTGCCCTGCCTTAAATGTTTTCCCAAAGGTGATACCAGCTTGGCTGATGGGCCTAGCTGTGTCCTGCAGTGGGTCCTCTGGAACCACCTGTGTTCAGTGCAGGACAGCTCCAGCCTTTTCTCACAGAGGCCACCCCAGCAGCCCCCCTGCTGCCAACACTGTGCTATGAACATCCACTATATATATATGACATGAGAAGTGCATTTCAGAACCAGCATAAAATCTAATATTCCTGGGTCTCAATATCATTGTGAATGTTGTCCTAATAAGGTCATTGGTGCATCCAAATTTACCTGCTGGGGTGAAACTCAATGCATACCATGGCCCTAGTGTCAATAGAACCTACCTTGGAGCAGGGCTGGAGCCCACTCAAGCTCACATCCAACACAATTACCTGGATAACATTCTCCTGCAAACCAGAATGTGGAGAAGGAAGGAACAAGGAAAAGGAAGAGCTGCAGAAGCACATCTGTCAATCATATTTGAAGCAGTCTATTATAAAACAAAAGACCCACACTTCTGGAAAAAAAAGTGTCACTCCTTTTTTGCATAGGTCTTTTTACATAGAAAGGATGTTTACACTTAATTTCTCTATGTTACTAAGGCAAAAATATTTCTTTCTCTTACAAAAATGAGTTCTTACACATCTGAATTCCAATGTCATCCACTGTCATCGGTGTGATCAGTATCCTTGTTTGGTTATAAATCTAATAAACTGCCTTAGTTCTGCATACTCAACAATTTAATTTTCCTGAATTCTCTATTATTTTCCACAAAATCCTTTCATCTAAAAATTTTCACCATTTATGCTAATTATATACATTTTACTCTAGGGCAAGCAACTATAAACTGTATAATCTGAGAGCTGCTCGACTGGAAAGCATCTTTGAAGAAGAGAACCAGGGAGTCCTGGTGAATCAAGTTGAACATCAGCCAGCAAAGTGCCCTTGCAGCAACGAAGGCTACAGGTATCCCAAGCTGCATTAGGAGGAGTGTTGCCAGTGTGTAGAGGGAGTTGATCCTTTGAGAATGCAACGTATCCACGCAAAACCATAAGTGCCATCTGATTGCCCTGTTGACCAGCAGTTCATTCAGCTGTGTTGCCTTTCTGTTTGTGGGATCACAGGATTGTTTTCTAGCAGGACTCTTCTTACTGAAGTTCAGAGAAGATCATAACTTGTGCTTCTTGTTAAACTTCTTGACTGTTGGTAAGCGTCACTCATCTTCTTTGCTAACTTTGATAAATATGATTATACCTGCATTTAACAACCAAATAACTTAAGTCAAGCAACATAAAAAAGAACATCTGTTATTCCATTCCTAATTTCAGGTACATAGAGGAAAACCAGTCCTCCTACTTTTTTTTTTACAAAGATGTAATTTTTTGATGGACATTTATGCCAATAAGTCCAAGACTTGGGCTTGTGCAACTGACTGCAACTGACAAAATAACTAAATTTCATAGTGAATGGAGCAAACTATACTCAGCAATTTAGGATCACAATGTCTTGGGATGTTCTTTATTGCATGTGGCCAATGGAGAAAAAGCAGTGGACAGGCTGGACAGGCCTGACTTCTCCACGCAGAGATGCTTTTGCTGGAGTTCTGTCAAGTGAGCTATGAATTGTAACCTTTGTTATAAATCCAGAATAAATTCCACTCGTGAAAATGAAGTGAGCATTACACAGAGTTAAGCAATATTAAGTAGGCATCCTATTGACAAAAACAAATTAGGCTCAGAGAGAAACATTTGTTAAATATAAATTAGGGGCTCTCTGAAACAACCTCCATAAAATACAAAAATGTGTGCCTCCATGAGCATAATAGGAAACAAAGGGCATACATCATATGTGGCAAAATAATTATGGAATGCAACTTTATCACATGTGGCCAATGTTTCCAATTATTTCTGTAAAATAAAGCCATTTTTTTCCATTAATGATGTTGCATATAACTCAGAGGATCATTATTGGTAGGAGAACTCTCCATCTCTTTAATGAGGAGCTCATAGGCCTTGAAATGATACTGAAGTAGTTATAAGATTGACTCAAAAGTGAGAGTGAAAACTTCCATGGAGACGTATACCAAGCTAACATGGAATTGAAGAGTCCCCCAGAGAGTGAACAAATGTAGGATGGCCTTAACGCTCATTCACTTCTTACAGAATACTTAATTGTAAGGATATGTTAATAAACTGTTACCAGTTTCCTCACTGGAAAGCACATTCTTTTCTCACCCGTGGAAAAAAAAATTACAAACAAGTACAAATATGGGGGGAGAAGTGAAAAGGTTCATACTTTGACAGCAAGATAAGAAAAAGAGTGGATTTAATTTGTTTATTGCATTTCACAAATGTTAACTGTTAAAATAGAAGAACCTGAGTGAAAAGACATGTCAGCGTGCTTTCTGTAATCTAGAATGCTTTCAGGTGAGCAGAATAATTCACAGTGCAGACCTATTATTTTAATAAGTTTACTACTTCTGTGTCCTTATACACAATCCTGAAATGAAGCTTGCAACATTCTAAGGTATAAAACACCAGATGAAGCTATGTCAAAGGTTTCACATGAATGCTGTATTCACTTCTGATAATCATATCCCAAAAAGATAGAAAGGAAGGAGAAAATAGTGAAAACAATGAAAATTTTGAAAAGGATACTACTTAATTTATTCGAGAAATGCATGAGAGAACAGAAAATATGGCACTGTTCCAGCCATGGTGTATCATCAGTTCAGACACATGAACTTTGAAGTATGTTTGAAAGGCAGACTGCAACTTTGTTCCTAGCTATGGGTATATAAACATACAACAGGCATAAAACAAGTTCCCCACTACAGTTTGTGTATCAATATCCCTTGACCCCATTAGAGATCATGCTGGTAACATGGGAGCATACCTAGTCTTTGCTAATCTAAGTATCTTCTCACTTCTGCACAAGTACCAGCCTTGTAGGAGGTTCCTTGTCCTTGTGTCTGAACACATTGAGCACAAGGTACAAGTTTCTGCCTTGGCAGCGTGTGTTGTAAGTTTGAGAAGTCAGTTCCCTACCCCATGCTCAGAAGAAAATAAATATTTTGGCCATTCTAGCCTTCCTAGGAGAATTCCTTCTTGCCTTTTTGCTCATGGAAGCAATCAGGTAGTCTGTAGGATAAACTCAGACTCTTTGGATCATCCCAGCTCAACATCATTGGCTTAGGTCACTGCTGTCAACTTCAGATCTAGCCAAAAGGATTTAAAGAGCCTCCTGCAGCTTCCTTTGCACAATAAAAGCCTATCTAAAACCCAGGGAATGGATGGTGTAATGTCAAATCCTTAAGGATAACCATGACCTTAACCACTGTTGCATCTTGGAAATTGCATTATCAAACTAAGAGCGTAACTTTAGAGACTTTTCTTATAACACAATTGTGAACTACGTACGAAAAACATTGCACTGGACTATCTTCATATCCTGTATAATAAAGAGGAGCAAGAAGCCTGCTTGTGTCCTAATGTAAGGTTTTAGCAATCTTAGAGCCTTTGAGATGGCCCAAGCTCTGTGCACATGAACTGCCCACGCAGCTCAAAGCTCTCAGTGTAACTCTGTATCAGAGCTATAATGTCTCACTGTAGGAATTAAATGAATATCCATTCATTTTTATGAGAATACTGGAAGTGTTAGGCTTGGAAGGTTAAGTTTGAAATAGGATGCTGGTAAGTGGTACTGCAATGACTACACTTTCTGGTCAACTAAGCAGGACAGCAATAGTTGGGGAGATTTTACTCTTCAATCAAGAATTTGCAAGCCAAGCAATGCATGCGTGAGAAAAATAAGTATATAGACACATTGTATATGACCTCTTGGTAACCCTAAGATGCAATGCTGAACAATGCACAGCTTGGGCCTAATTTACTGAGAATATTATTACAAGTTAAAATAGTGTCATGGGAAAGCTGAGGTGTCTGGTCCTTTATAACAAAGACTGCTTTTATAAATCACTGATAGTATTCGACATCTTATATTGTCATAGATTTAAAAAATGCAATAAAAAGTATGTTTGAAAGAGTTAATGAGGGAATTCAAGAGCAATAAAAGATCACAAGACTAGCTGTTTAGGCCAGCCAAAGAAAATGGTGGTAAATTGTTACCAGGTGTTTTTATTTCCTGATTCACAAAGTATTGCAAATTCAGCACTCTATGCTAGAAAGGGCAAGATGCAGACTTACATACATAGAACATTCATTAGATTCACATATCCTTTAGAAAATTCCAGATTTACCAGCTTAATTTCATCAGTTACAATTGATATATGTCCCAAGACTCTTGGAGGCTGTGTGACACAGGTGATCAGGTAAAAATTGTTTATTTATCAGTTACTTACTTTTGTATATGCTGCTACTTTGTCACATGAATAACTAAATTTTACTTCAGCCACTGGATCAGAATATCTTTGTACAATGTGGCTCCCTAGCAGCAGCCTGGGTACTGTGCTGCAGTATCAATTCTAAAACTCCAATATACTTTTTAATAGCCTCTGACATGAGAGATAAAAGGATTTCAAAACATGGTTGGTAAGTATTTCTTTTAGACAAACTGCAAGAGTTTCTAAAAAAAAAAAAACCAACTCTGAGCTTTTAAAATGTTCCTAAGCTAACACTTGTCCTTATTTGGAAATTACACTAAAGATGCTTTGTTTTCCTTTACAACATGGTGGGTGTTTTTTTGTCTGTTTACTTGCTTAAGAATTAAACCCAATTCTGATTTAAAGATACTTCCCATCTTGGGAACCCTACCTTGTTGCCTGCTGCAGACTGGATGGACACAGTTCTCCTATACATCCTGTGTCATATTTGACAGGCTTGTGTTTATGCCCTCGCTAACCTATGGCATCTCAGTAAACATGAGGTATCTATGTTATGATCAGTGGGTATCTAACTACAATCAGGTAGACAGCTGATTATAATGGAAGTTTAGGCACCTAAAGCTTGATTCATTCAGGCTTTTACAGCCCATGTAGATATACAGATAATAATTGTACATGTCTTAAGCATGAACTGACTCCTCAGTCATATATACAATAGGTGCCTACTGATTTCTTAGAAGCTCAAAGTTTTCCAAGATATCTTCATAAGTCTGGCAGATACGGTATGGCATTTGCAGAGTATCTATAGTATTCTGAAGCACTAAACTAGAATCCATGGCATCCTGCAGCATCTTACATAGTGCTAGAAAGTGCTATGTGAGCAGTGTGAGCAACTGAATCAAGCCTTTAATTGCTATACCTCAGTGGGGTATTCAACTGAGCTGCCCAGACCAGTCAAGAGGCAATAGTTTTGGCTGTGTTCAGACACACATCTGTAAATGGAAACTCAAAAGAAAAAAAGTGGTCCCCTAATAGAGAGAACTAGGAAGCAGCTCAAATGAAGGAATATTTCATTCATCCCTAGTTTGCTTCTCAGTTTTTATGAGATCTGATTCTTTAGACCAAAAGCAAGAATTCATCTTGACTGATGCATTGGATCTACAAAAAGGCATAGGCAGTTTTGCACTGTTAGGCTGCTAGAAATTCGGCTTCTATTGACAAAAGAATATGGGTCTGTGCGCATAGAGGAAAAGATCAAGAAAGAAGAAGAAATTTATTGGGGAACTAAAGAGGTAATTCAGTTATAATAGCTGTTTGAACTGAATATTGAAACTGCAAATTTGTGCCAACTGCAGTGATGTGAATACACATTGGTATGAAAAAAGCTGATTAATTTCATATACTTGGTTTAACACCTGTCACATTGTAATAACTGTTGGTCATTAATCCAGAATAAAAATTTTTGACACAGTGGGTAAAAAAAAGTTTATTCAGAAACGTAGCCAGTACTTAAAAACCAAAACCAAATCAACCAACTAACCAAACAAAGAAAACTTTATCTTCAGGACAAAAACATTTGAACAATATTTTCTTATCACATATACAGCAAAAATTCCACACACATGCAGAATTTTTTAGATTCTGGCACAAAACAATGAAAACAAATAATTCCAGTCTTGAGAAAGTCTGCCATATGTTCCTCCCCACATCATCTATCTTCTCTAATTAAAGACACTATAGTCAGGAATCCTAAGTGCTTCAGAACTGTCAGTTTATAATTTAAGACTATGAATGATTTTGTTTGCTTTTTTCTCCCTGCATTGTTCATGTAAGAAGTATGTTTGAAGGAAATTGAGCTATAAATAACAGAAGAGGCACTTCTATATCTTTTATAGATAGATTACTTTTTACAGCGAATGATCTTGAAATAAACTCTCCACTGGGATTTTTGTTTTGTTTTATTAAATTTGGCTGAATTTTTCAAGCACCTTGAACATCATTTTCATATTATAAAAGAACTCTTTTAGCAATGATATCCACAGAAGTGCCACTGTGATTTCCTTCACAGGATCACATTCTTTGCTTTCTAGTTGATAGTGAATCTCTTTAGTGCAGGGTCTCCCTTTCAGAGAAACTTAAGTTTCTGTTGGATGTCTTTAACAATAAGTAATACTAGAAAGGGACTAAATATCATTCTGAAAAGGCAAGTTTGGAACATAGATGGGCTGATTACACATTTCTTGTTTGCAATGACACATGATACTTTGTGAAGGCATACTTCTGTGTTGAGATATTATATGCATTGTAACCATTTTTTATGGCAGTGGGAAATTCTACAAATAAAACTACGATTGTGAGGAACCACAGTGTTTTCTCTAAACTTTTAAATTGCAGAATCCACCTATCCCTTCTTTTTCTGAATCATGTCATGCATCAAGACTGTATATGGATACAAAGACTGTGCTTCGTGGCACTAGGCGAAAAAATGAGGTCACAACCTCTTTTTTTTTCTCAGTCCTTCCAGATAATCCTTGTCTGATCAAATAAAACATAAATCGTTATGTTAAAGTACATAAGACAGGACCTACTGGAGCATAATAAAAATTCCTAATATAAGCAAGTCATTCTATGGATTTGCATTGAAGGTTTTCTTTGTGTCTTCCTTTTAAATATCTGTCTCAATGCTGTCAGAGACAAACTACTGGACTACATGGACTTGTGGCATTTCTTAAGTTGCTGTGCATCATCCATTGAAAAAGGAAGTACTCCATATAACTACTCTAGTAGTACTGAATAATCTTTTGTCCTCTTTGAATAATCAGTCGCAAAAGAAAACTTGTATATATAATGTATATTATGACTACTTGTTTACTGATGAGAAAACTGAAAAATTTGCTGATAGTCAAAGACTCAGGGTCACCTTTGTACAGTAGCCCTGAGACCAACATTTTAAGCAAACACATGGACTGGCATAAAAGCAAATTTCAGGCGTTTATGGTTCTACTACAAATATTTAAATTATAATATCTGGCTCAAATTTCTGTGTTCCTATCACTTGATCTTGCTAGCTCTGGAAGAGACCAAAAAATCAAACCTTAAATTTAAATGTCACTATACCCTATATTTTGTACGAGGCGTGCTGATTTTCTTGAGAAATGGAATAACAAAGAGACAGAAGCAATATTTAAAATACATATGACAATTTCCTTATTTGTTATATAGTTTGATAGCTTTGATCCTAATGAGATTTGAAAATAGGTGTAAATCAAATATCTTTTTCAAAAGAAATACTGATTTGATTCTTTTTTCCCAATGATCAAAATCCTATTGAGTTGCATTTTAATAACTACATTTTTTAATTCTTAAGGGAAAAATAGGTTTTCATTCATACAGAGGACTAATAACAAGTCCTGAAAGTAAACGTTTTTGAAATAGTAGCTCTGGATATTAAAGGCTGGAACCAAGAATCAAATGGGGGGATGATAAAGTATGCAAGACACTGAACATTATAGTCTGCCGTGATTAATCTTTGTGGTGGTCTGGAATTCTTCAAAGGAAGATCCTATAAAAAAAATCTACAAGTATTCACACACCTTCAAAAGATCTGTAAAAATCCAGACATTCTGCTTAAGCAACGAATAGTCGGTAGCTTATAATTACTGACTGGAGTGACTTCTTTGGGCCTACAGAGCTGTTCTACATACCGAGGAATGTTTTGCTTAATTTCATTTTTAGGTTTGGGTCCAGAAATCTATTGTTTCAGAGAGAGAGCCTTTACTTACAGCCAGACCATGCATTGTACAACACATGCTTTTTCAGTTCCTCTCTTCTAGGCTTCCTGTTCCTGGGAAGCTACACTCATAAATGACCTAATATTTAATAAGCATAACCCCTGATTGTTGATTTATGTGATAAAAAACTCATTTGCACACCCACAAAGGAGCACAGAGAGGCCATAGCAGCTAGGAAGCTGAAATAATCCCCTGCCCTGGATAATCCCATCATGTGAAACAGCATTCCATCACAGGCCCATATCCACAAACTCAAATGAGCACAGGGGCACTGCAGCAGGCAGGGAACCCAAATTAAAACCTCAGTGGCTGCTATCTGATCCCCTCATGGATGTGCCCCAGAAGAGACTCAGCCTCCAATATCCTGGTGTCATACCCATCAAGATGAGTCAGGGAAAGATGAGTAGTGGTGCCTACTGAGCAGATTGTGTCTGAAGCCAGCTGATAGAGGGATCCACATTGTACTTTGTATTTATGAATGTATATGCATATATGTACAAGCAAATCTCCATCCTGCTCAGCCAGAGAAAGGAAGAGGATGAGGGCCTTGATGTTCTTTGTGCCTATGTCAGTGCTCAGTGCTTCTGTCTGTGTTTTCTATGTAGCTTGCTGTATATATATATACATATATATATGCATATCTATGTAGATATATATGCATATCTATGTAGATATATATGCATATATGTGGTGTATATGTGTGCCCTGTGTGCCTGTGCCTACTGAGAGTATGTTCTCAGCCTTGTTACTTCTTGGACCTTGGGGTATGGTGCTGCAGCAGACTTGCCACTGCCAGGCTGCTAGATTTTGCCTTATTGACTAACAGTGGTATTTGTAATTGACCTATTATCTATATTTTTCTAATGATCTATCACTAATATTTTGAGAGGCTTGTATTGTCATTTGGACCTGGGCATCACTGTTGAAATCTCACCATTACAGTGACAAGGTCTGTTTCCTTCCCCAGCCTTGTCTCCTAGATTTAAGCTCCTTGACTTGCTCTGTTGTTTGACTGGGCTTCTCTCAGGCAAAACTGAAACCCTCATGTCTCCGGTACCCTTCTTTTCTGGAAGCTGATGCAGATATTCTCTGCTGCTTTGATATACCATTTTCATTGTCATTGCTGCCAGCTGAGGTACTATTATACCAGCTGTAGTGTGTCTGGCAATCACATGCAGCCTCCTCTTTACTTTTGTTATCCAGGAGAACAATAGTCTCAGTTAGTGTATATTAACATTTTTAGTGTTAATATGCTTGTTTCTGTTTCAAATAAAATCACTGCTACTGTCTGCAGGGAGATGTAATTTCTGTAAGCTTTGTTTTCTATCAAAAATCTTGAAACTTTTCTTTTTAAATACAACAATTCTAAAATGTTCATTACCCTTCTTATATTTTGAAATGCCTGCACAACAACTGTGTTTTCAACTTAATCTGTTTTTCTTTCAACATTTCAAGGCTCCTTATTTTGGGTCCTTAAGCAAACCAAGTAAATTCTGGCCTGAACTGAGAGGAAAGCTAAGTGAAGGATTTTATTAATTTCTTTAGCCATAAGTTAATGACTTGTGATTGATTTTAGGTAATGTTGGCTCCCCTAAACAAGGGAATGAAGAAAATATGCTAATGGACTACCGACAAAGCCTCTGTTTAAATAGTCTATCAATGAGGTTTAAGTAGTATTGTGAAATGCAAAGCAGTAGCCTCCAGTTTCATTTTACTGTTGGAAAAAGCCAAGTTTGATTTGGTCATTCATTTAACACCAGAAAATCTTTATTTACCACTTCCAGTTTTGCAGGCAATTTATTAAAATTTAAATCCAACATCCACTGAACATTCTTAAATAGCTGTACTCAGAAGAGACCTAAGTTAGACAGAAGTGTCCTACTGAGCCCATGGTTTCCAGAAGTTCCTGAGAAGCAGCCTGTGTGGTGCAAGAGCACCTCATTTGCTGTCCCCAGTGCAGCATCTGGGAAAGCTGCCTTTTTCTGGTTTTTCTATGACACTGGCAAAAGGTAACACTGGCACTTTGTGCCAGTAACATCTTTTCTTTTTACATGAGATGAGCACTTTAGTTCCTTTTGCTTTAGTCTGATAACAAGTTCTTTTTTTTTGAGGTTTGCCTAGTGTCTGGTGAACTTTTCTACTGTTTCTTTGCAAGTCAGCTTTGTAAACATTGGTATTTTGTAGCTCATCATAGATTCAGAAGAAACAGCTAAGATGCTTATCGTACCGCCAAGGTTCTTCTCCATGGAAGTACTTCATTTGACAGGATTATGTCGGATATTTATTTTATTTTTGTAAAACTTTCTCTGCTGACACGTTTTAGCATATGGGGATATTTGGCATCCTCCATATCTTTTAAAATGTCTCATCTTGTACTTAGGAAAAATACTCTGTACACAAACTACTTTCTTTCAGACTTGCCAAAAAAGAGATACATCTCTTTCTTTTTCTCTACAGTGATCATGTAGGAGTATCACCCTTCAGGTTTCCTTTCTATTTCTTGCTTCTAATGTAATAATGCTATTCAAGTTCCTTTTGAGACCTTTGTTTTGGGGCATGAAAAGCTTCTCTAGAAGCATAATTAGGGGGCAGAAAGGTGTTGTATTTGGCCCTGTAAGTCTTTCAAAGACTTCCAGACCCTTTCCAGCTTATTTTGACCCAGTATTGTTTAAAGCAATTTGATTTCCTGGAGAAAAAACATCTGACACTCTTAATCCTCAGTGCATGCTGCTTATCATCAGCACCACTGTGCAATACACCCTTTCCTATTTATTTCTATTTACATCTAACAAAACTGTAGGTTGGACACCAGCTGTGGGTCTTTTTTTGTAATGCTAACAGTGTTATTTTGGTGTTGCATGTTACACTGTTAAACTAAGACGTTTAATGATTTTTATTATGCTGATAGATAGATGCGTGGCTTCTTCTGCCTTCTGCTGTAGAGATATGAGTCTCTTATGGGTCCTGCATTATGTCTGCTAGGTCTGTGTGAATGTTTCAGATACACTAGGTGTGCAAAGCATGTGTGTTAGGGCAACTGAATTGAACACCTAGCATATAATTCAGCCTTATGAAATACTCCACTTTTTGATTTGCAGTTCATTCTCTTCCTCCTTTGTGTTCATTGTTATACATTTCTGGGAGGTCTAATTTCTTAATGTTGTGCAAAAGTCCTTGTGGACTTCAAGGCTTTGCACTTGAAAATTCAGGTTATGTCAGGCAATCCACTGTATTTTTTTCCTCCTCCTAACATTACAAGCATTGTCTCAATTTGTCCACATGATATGCCTTAACTGCACTGCTAAATATGGTGGTGTTTTGTGGGGTTTTTTGCCTTACATCTCTCTTCTTGAGGTATTTGTAATATTTTAATCGCATTTGCTATGTTCACCATCTGTAAACTTCTTTCACTAGAGAGGCTTCCATTGCATGCAGTGGTCTTTGTTGGGATTAATTCTGGATCCCCCAAGAGTCTCTGCCTGGAATGCAAACTAAAAGCTTTTAATAGATCCCACTTCTTTCCAAGAAGTGGAGTTTCTAGAAGCATGGGTCTTTGAGGAGATGTGCATATCCAGTTCTATATCATGCTGCAGGCGCCTGATCTCTGTTTCTCTTACAGAGATATGACTCAAGACTTGTTTGCTGAAATGAATCACAAACATTCCTATAGTTTTACTTCTCTTTCGTACATATGCCATCAAATACAAGTGTCATATTTAAATTTTATGTGGGATATCAACTTTATCTGTCCATATTTTGTTATGGAGTTTCCAAGCTAAGGAAAAAGTTTTAATTCAATTAAGTATATTAGGGCATGCTACGTCCTTCTGATAATTTTTCTTTTCCTTAGGACCCATTCTTGAAGATTCAGAGAAAGTTCCATTTTAATATTCTTGTCGTCTTTCATATTTTCGGAGATCTTGAGCTCTCTCTGACTCTTCTCTGACATGTTCGTATTTTGACCAGGTATTTATTTTTGCTGGTTCATCAATCAGAGTGCCTGAAATAAGCATTCTTAATTCTCTGACATCCTTCCTTTGGTTTTGCTAAACAAAAATAAATTGTTCTTTCGTTGCCTTACTTCCAGACTTCTTTTGTGTGAGAAGTTGGATTGCTTAAAAGTACAGTTCTTAGTATCACAGGAGTTTCATAAGACTTTCCACCACATGGTGGTGGTTCTTGATTAAACTACAATAATACTATGTGTAAATGGCTGAAAATGACTCTATGTATGTATAAGCATGGCATTTTCAGGTGTGTGCCCCAGCTTTGTTCCAGTGTTGCATGGGAGCAAGGTTTGGGTTCTTACCTAGCATGCCCTGCTGTCTAATGATGAGCTACATTCCTTAATCTGGACAAGAGAAAGATGAGGCAAGGGTCATTTTGGTTGGGAAGTTAAAGCAGGGAGGGCTATTATGGTTTACACCACTCATGAATTCAAGCCTGTGGTTCTTGCCACTTATGTTCTTACCGCTCTAAACTTCTCCAGGTGTGTCTTTATTCTCTCTTTACCATAGTCTTCTTGTTTCCAGGTGAAAATATGAAATTACATGCAAAATGACAGAATACTGTGGAAGAGAAGGGATAACTAGTGCAGTGGTTTATTCTTTTTATTGCTCCACCAAAAGGCCTGAGCAGAGCTTCTTTCCAAGACTACAGAAAAATTAACTCCTCCTGGGTGGAAAATAACCACAGAAATACTGCATTTAATTAGTGTATGGGAACCCTTTATGGCAAATATGTTGAGAAGGAATGAAAATTCTCCTCACCATGCTGCAAGCAATTCTTCTGTTTCAATTTTTATAATTAATCATGACTGGAATTATGTGGTTTATAAGCCCCAGCTTTATTTTGTTGGTTGTTACTACTACCGTCTGTAGGTGGATATATTTTATGGTAAAGGATATATTTTCTGCTTAGCTACAGTTCTATTTCAGCTTTCAGGTGTCCTTGCCATGTTGCATTATTTATTCCAGAGAAAAAGAATCAGATTTTCCCTTGAAGAGTTGTAAATAACTGGTTATAAATGGAGTTATTTTCTTTCTTTACCATTATTTTTTGGCTTCCTACTGCTCTTTGGAAATACTTTGCTCTACAGAGGTTTCTCTATGATAAATTGAAATTTAATTTTGGTATACACTCTTCCATTCAACCATTACCTTAGGAATTCACATTTATATCACTTATATTGTTATATACTCAATTCTAGGCTTTCTCTTTCCTCTTGAGCCCAATTACCAATGCAAGAAAATGTATCTGTTAGGAAGTGGAGCCTGTTGAAAGTGTCCTGTCAGCTATATGGAGAGGGGCCAATCCACTGCAGGTCTATGTATATGTGTATGTAAAAGGAATGTAGGAAGGTGTAGAAGAGTGAAAACAGGAATTAGTGAAGACAAATGACAGGAAATCATGTGTATGTTTGTGTGGGGAGAAGAGAATGAGTACCAGAGGGGGTAAGAGGTAAATATTTCAGCATTTGGTTCCGGAAGTTTCTCCTGAGCAAGCAGATGTTCTTCCTTTTGCTATCGACAGGGATCTGAGTATATACAAAGTGCAGACCCGATCTGATAGACTGGGGAAGATGTTGTATAGCTGAATTAAGTGATGGTAATGGAAAGGAAAAAGGTCCTTTATCTTGACTCATGAATCTAGTTCCATACAAAGCAGCTAGTTGCAGGAGCTCCCTTCAGCTATCCTTGTTATTTACAGCTCAGGTTAGCATTTCCTCACTAACACTGGAGTTAGGAATGTGAAGGTTCCTAGTGTAAAACACTTCCCTCGTGTACAGTACCTATGCTAGAAATAAATGCTTATTTACATGACAGCATGGGAATTTTAATATATACCACAAGCATTCTACGAAATGCTCATACTTGGCATAACATCTTCCATTATACCTCAGTAAAATTTAGCAAAGACTAAATTCATCAATCATTCAATCTTCAGAATGATTGTGTTATCTTAAAATTCTAATAACCTACCAACTTATGTCCTCTGGGCAGAAGTTTATATAACCACCAAACACTATTTTTCCTTTGCATTCTTGCTAAAAAAACGAAATTCAGAACACTCTGCTGAAGGCAAACAATGCTATAGGTCAGATTTTAAGACAAAAAAGGAGAGAAATTTTAATAGTATTAATTTTCATGGCAGTTTTAACATTGTACATGCACCTTAACTGAGAAACAAAAGTTGATATTATATACAGGGATACACATAAAAGTAGAATTAAAATTGTTGTGAGAATCATAATTAAATTCTCCAAGGCTTATGCAAAACATCATTTCCAATGTAGCAGTTTTACTGCATGAATATAGAATTAATTATTTTTTACACATAAATTCCAGTCCAACAGCACACTAAACTCAGGATTCAATAGTGAGCTGTTCAAGGTGGAAGTATTGCTACATGTAAATTGTCAAAGCCTAAAAAGTGTAATTGAATCCTCAGTACGGATAGCAGGTAGTTCCCAAGTTGGGCTGAGATCATGGAAGAGCCAATAAACTTGTGATTATAACTTCACAACAGGGGTGACCATTAGAAAATTTGTAATCTAATGCCTTAGCAGTGTGCTTTTCATCTGTAGTCATCTATCCTTCATATTTTTCAAAATAACTTACCATTATTCTTATTATGCCAATGCCACAGAGATGTAAGAAATGCTATTCTCACTCTAACTAATGCAACCTGCCGAGTATCACTCAGACCTCCTGCAATGAAGGCAGGATTCTGCTGTATTCCTGAATCCATTCTTCGGGCATGAACACTGAAAGCATTTTTGAAGCCATATGTAATGCAACATACAAGGGAAGACCATGAACTAACACTCACAAATACTGCTAAGAACTCCTTTGCCCATAGATAGTCACAGTTGGCTAGCTACAAGTCAGCTGAGAAGCCAATCACAATGTTTTCATGGTAACAGTTCCAGCACTGGCTTTGTGAACGTGCAGTTGTGCAGCAGGCATATGCAGTGGTTCCTTATGAAAGCGGCTGTACCTTGACAGAGCTTCTTTGTCTCAGCCACATTGTATTCCTACATTCAGAACCAGATAGGAACCCAGTTCCACAGTATGCTACCAACACTTGCAGAATATATTTAGTTCTTGTGCACAACATGAATTTTAATTAATCCAGATAATGATTTTTTAAATATCTTTCAGAGCAGCGCGGATTGGAGAGATACACAAATGTCAGCAAATCAGAAATATAGCAATTACTAAGGGCACAAAATTACTTTAAAATGGCAAGGTTCAAGGATTCAGTCCTGCAGCCTTCTCAAAGAAGCCATTCCTGAGTCATAGCTTTGGGACTGAATATTCAGAATAAATAGTTATATGGCAATATATATTTGATAGACAGAGGAATCTATGCATCCCTTGAAAGGAAGCCTACGTTTTAGAGAAGGAACAATGTTTCTTTGCTGGAAATACGGAGGTGAACCTGAAAAAAACCTGAGATCTTTTTCTTAGCTCTTTCCTCATCAGGTTTCTTAGAACTTCATTCAGGCAAAGTCATCTCGTTTTCAGTTAGCAAAAGTGATTGCTTTGGGAAGAAGCTGCGTAGAGACATATACTTCACTTTGCATGAGCCAATGATAGCCAGAGAAACACAAACCTGGAGAGAACTTTATAACTGATGCTATATGACATCTACCCCACTGACCTCTGGAAGTTGGCAAATCCACAGTTATTTCAGTTTTATTATTCACAACAATATTTCAGTCTTTGAGTATGCCTGCAACTGCCTGCTGTGGGAAGAGCTGTCACAATCTAATGGTGTGAAGGACCAAGCGACACTCCATATTTCCACTGACTAGTGGGATGTGAATTTCCCATGGATAGCCTGACATTTCCAGGGGTGGTTCTGAAAGGCAAGTTATTTCAGACAACAGAAGTGTGTCTTTCACTGACCACTTCCAAGTTTTAAGCTTATAGCAATTGAATCAGATAGCATCAAATACTTTTTTTCTGATCTCTGTCACAGTGCTAGAGCTAGATGTATGTGGGTCGCACCAGCTTTGATATGTTATATAAAATCCCACCATGTGTTCATTAGCCCTCATGGCCTTCCTTTAAATCATTAGGCTTGAAGAAGAAATATAGAATGGAGAAAAAACCTCATGCTGTTTTCTAGCAGGTTTAAATTTAGTTTCAGTGCCTATAGTTCTTTTAGACTTTTCCCACATTAAAAATGTTAAGCTTTAAACAGGCTTGTAGGATATGGCTCCTCAAATGGTTAAATGGCTGAACTCCGGACACTATTGAATTGCTTCACTTTGTGAGCACAGCTATCCACAGCTGTGTGTAGTTTGTGTCCAATAATGTCCTGAAGCAAAACAAACAGGTAAAAAGAGTTTTCCTAAGCAAAGAAATGGTTTAGGTGTAACTCCTAATTCTGACCTCATTTGTGGCTTTTTGCTGCACAATGTAATTTCCTGTTAAAAATAGTTTTAGTTTTGCACAGTGATAAATGGGAAGATCACTTTCCCCAGCTGAGAGACTTCCAGTTTGATTTAAAAATGGAAATTGAGGATTCAGCGTAGACCTTGGAACATCACAGGTGAAACAGTAATTGAGTTTAACCTAAATGTGTAAGATTTATGCTACTCAGCCATAGCCACTGGCTCACTACTCGCTTGTTTTGCTTCAAAGTGAAGCAAAGAAGAGAAAGAAGGAGAAAATTAATCTGTTACAAAGAATTTAATGAAATTCATAACAATTCAGGAGAAAATTAATCTGTTACAAAGAATTTAATGAAATTCATAACAATTCAGAACTCATTATTCACGAAATTTGCAGAAAGTGCAAATGTTAGGAGGAAGTTCATGGTGACAAAGGAGGCTGGGGAAGGGTGAAGATGCCAGGTAGCACCCTTCAGTTGTTCCCCATTAGGAGGAAATATGTTGTGGCTCTTTTGCCAATGTAGGAATGACACCAGTTCCCTTCTGACTGCATAAACAAGTCAGACACAAACAGAATGGAAATAGCAGGTTTATTGCTCTGCTTATACTGCAGGGCTGTCAAACATGGACCCCCAAACAGCCCTATGATTTGGTTGGTGACCCCTTACATTCTCTTTTTAACCTCTCCCAGAGTCTTCTTTTTTAACATTAAAAATAAACATCCACCCCAATTACTTTTCCTCTATTTGTCTTAGGTGGGTGACAACTATTTTGTATTTCTGATATTTAATCTGTACCTGCTCCCTGAAAAGTCCCTGATAATCCTCTTCAGCTAACTGTAAAGTTTGGCTGTTCCTCACATACCATCCCTTAACAACCTCTACAATCCAGCTATTTAAGCTCCTTACACTGTTTCTTACACACAGCAGTTTTCCTATGTCATGTCCAGTAGTTTCTTAGATCCTGCTCAGCTGGCTTAGCCTTAGGCCAGACCCTAGTCAGTGACCTATTAATCTGCCCACAGCCTTAACAAATGGGTTACAAAAGATTTTACAAATCCATATTCCAGAGAAAAACTTAAAGGAAAACAAACATTTCTTTTCTGAAATGTTTATTTCAGTACCTTGGCTGAGCTTTCAAGTATACAGTGCATTGTTTTAAATGCATGCAGTTCTGGTAGTTTTTGTGGACAAGGGTAATTTTTCTATACTGAAAATTTTTCTTTAATTCACTTAATACAACTGGTTTTACCAATTACAAACACATTTTGCATAAAGGAATGTGAAAGGGTAAGAAGTGAAAAAGTAGAAGCATAGATTTGGGAAGCATCACAACTTAAAAGACATCATGAACAGTAAATCAGAAAAGATGGACCTATGAACACCTTACCCTTCCCTAACCTTCAACAAGGGTCCTGTGAAGTTTTACCAAATGTTTATCAAAGTAAAATTTGTTCCTTCACTTCAAAACCTGAATATTCAAGGAAAATTTCTGAAACTTTAATAGGCAAAATAAAATGTGAGGTCACAACTTTTGATATAGGGAATAGCAGGAACAAATTATTTGAAACCATGAAAGGGGAGTTTTCTGTAAAATCTGATGTAAGAAGGAGTACAGATAAAAACTTTAAAAACAGCCATACTTTTGAGTAAAAAATGAGCATATAAAGAACAAACAGCACATAAACATTTTAAAAAAAATCATTTTCATTACCTACAGTTCATCAGTGAAGGAATTACAAATTCAGGAGCTTAGATGGGGAAATAGTTAAGGAGATTCATAAATTTTTTGGCTGTTATTTGAAGCTGAAAACCTAAAAAAACAAAAAAAAACCCTAAAAACCTCAAGATGCTTCTCAGTTATGCTATGTGGGTAAGAATTAAATTATACTTATGATTCACTGCCCAATAAAACACATGGTAGAAATGGGGATCTTGAAAATCCCTTTTTGTTCTGACTGACAGCTTTCCTTTACAAAAATGAACCATGTATCTTCAGGAAATTGAAACAGGAAGCTGGAGAAATACTGTCCTGTTGCTTTTCTAGATTATCTCAACTAACACCTAAATGTGATTTTTCTCACTTGGATGATAATTTTAAACTTCAAATGGTGTAACATGGTTCCCCAGTCAACCTTCAGCTATGCAGAACAATTTGAGAGACAAAGCTTAACCTGGATGAAGTTTTGGACATTAAAAAAAAATAAGTAAATGGATTTTACAAGCCTTAAATTTGTTAGGTAATACATTACCAGTGTGCATGTTAAAAACATTCTTGAAGTACTAAACTGTCTGGAAGTACTAAAGCACATTACATACATTGAATCCTCATGATGCATTTTTTAGTGTGTTACCCATTTTTAAGTCATAAGGAAGGGAAATAATTTCTTATGGACAAACAGACTCATAGCCAAGACACAGATTTTTCACACTGTGACATGAACTGAAGATAAGGCATCTTTGTGAAGGGAGGCTAAGTAATAGTTTGTAATTATGTCAGTGGTCTGAAAGTAGTTCTAAAAGAGAAAGGGAAAAAAAGAGAAAGTGAAAGAGAATAGGACAGCAAAGGAAAAAATGATCAAAATAATTTCTTGAAATATGCTCGGTTCAGAAAGTTTGATAAAATGGGGTCCTTGATGATCATAGCAACCAAAGTGAAGAATTGCAGAAAAATTAATCTAAAAAAGACTTTGGGAGGTCACTGAGTCCCTCTTTCCCCTCTGAAATGTAAGACTAGAAGTGAAGAAAACATTGAAACTGAATTAATGAGTTGGGTTCTGTTGTTGACGTGACATAGATACATTTGTGAATACATTTTAGACGTTCTCTTTAGATAGACCTCAAACTTCACCCTGCTCTCCAGCCATCAAAGTATTTTTGTGAAACTTAGAGAAACTTTTTTGTGGGATTCACTTCAAGATTAAGAAACTTTCGATGCTTGTAGAAAAATGTCTACGTGTGCACTGTGTCTAAGCTTCCCTGGTGATCAGTGAAGAGGCAGGATAAGCTGCACATACACATTTATCAAGTGCTATTTTATATATCAAATGGACACCAGCTGCCCCAGCAAAAAAAGGCTGCAAAGCATTTTTAGGTCTTGTGGCATATCTGCCAAAGATACGTAGATTTCTCAAATACCCTAGTAAGGAATGCTAAGCGTCTGAGTATGGCTAACCTACTCAGGCCTTTAAAACATTGATGCCTCTACCATTCTAACAAATTTAGTCCAATTTGCTACAAATTTAAAATACATATTGGCTAACAAGGTACACAAACACATACAATTATAGGCAGTGAATTCCCTAGGGAAGCATACTGAAAAATAAACACACTGCTTATGGAAGAATGAGTTTCTTGAAACTGCAAAACAATTTATGAAAAGATTTATAATAGGCTTTTCAGTTCACGTATGTCTACTGCATAACAACTTTTGAGGACAGGTCTTGTCAGTGTTATTATTTGGAGTATTCTTTCATATAAGAAAAGGCTGAGGGAGCTGGGCCTGTTCAGACTAAAGAAGAGAAGGCTCAGGGGGATCAAACCAATGTGTGTAAGCATCTGAAGGTAGGATATCAAGACTCTTCTCACTGCTACCAGGTGATACGACAAGAGACAATGGGCATAAACTAAAACATGGGAAGTTCCACCTGAACATGAAGAACTGCTTTATTGTGAGGGTGACTGAACACTGACTTTCCTCTTCTGGAGTCATTGAATAGCCATCTGGATACAATCCTGAGTAATGTGCTCAAGGTGACCCTGCTTGAGCAGAGAGGTTGGACTAGAGGGCCTCTGGTGGTCCCTTCCAGCCTCAGTGATTCTGTGATTCTGGGATTTCCAGCAAAAGACAGTCCATCTTTATAATCTGATGATGGTAATGGGAAGAGCATGGAGGAAACTTTATATAACTGTAAAAGTCAATACTGATTTCTGTTTATTAGTCTTTGGTAGGTTTGCAGAGTGCACAGAAGTGCGCTAATATATTTATGTAAGGCCGTTAGGGCAGGCAACCTGAGAACCCTGCAGTGACAGAGCTCCTCTAGAAAGCAGCTGTTAGGGCCTGGGGCAAAGTGTTAGGGCAGGACTCTGGTCATAAAAGAGATAATGGAAATGTTTTAATATGTTGAATATGTTTCTGAAAGATATGGCGCTTTCATGTAGCATTTACTGACTTAGAATGGGAAAAAAAACCAACTTTTCTGAAGTATGTGTGTGTTTCTTCTAATTCGAAAAGTCAGAGATGTAATTTTCAGAGGTACAATATCTTATTATGAACTTCTGGCACACTGAAATAGGAGTAATCACTGTTCCAAACAGCTTACAGTCTAACCTTGATACTAAGTATTTTCTTGAAAACCTGACAGCTTAATATAAACTACTTGAATGAGTGAAGATTTTCACTAACAATTATGTCAAGCTCAAGACCTAATTATTTTGCAATGCAAAGATGTGAAACCAGCTCAGAAGGTAGAAAGGTATGAAGGCCGAGTTGAAATGAGCATATGCAGCCTATAGTCCTTTTCAGGCAAGCTCAGCAGTAGACATTGCTGATATGATTCACTCTGCTGTAGAGTAGAATAAGATTATTTGTGTCAATCTGTTCATGAGTGAAGACATTTACTTTGTCAAAAACGAAACTATCATGATTTTAGCTTTCTCTTGTGAGTATGCTCTGGTGGGTAAAACACTGAACTGGGATTGTATTAACTTGTTTTCTAGTACAGGAGACTCAGCAAATCTTATTCCTACTTCATGCGTTAGCATGCTGATCTTAAAAAACTTTGAAGCCTACGGAGAAAAAGCGAAAGATTAGAGAATATAATTTTTAATGCCATTAACCCTTAACTGACCTTTTTCTGTGTAAAATCAGTATCTGATACCTGAAATTATTCTTCTCCATAGCATGTACTGATGACCATACCATCCTTCCCTCCTGTGTATATGCTAAACACTGCACTGGAGAAAACTTTTATTACTTTGTGCTGCTTTGGTAAGAGTTAAGCCTTATTTAGTTTTTCCATCATTTTTCTTCTCTGTGCCAGTGTCAGCAGGA
>NW_009936948.1:40074-61517 GCF_000696875.1 Nestor notabilis
CACTGAAACCCTCCTGGCTGATCAACGTGTTTACTTAACTTGTTTCCAAACAGATTTTTTTTTAAATAGAAAATTAACACGAAGTAAAGGAAAACAAAATACAAGTTACTGCACCTACGTTAAGTTATTACTGGAAAAAAGTTACTGTGGCATACATTACTACTTTTCCATCATTGCAAGGAAGTTTGTCCCCACACAGTTTGTCCCCATATGTTTTTGAGCTCCAGCAAGTAAAACCTTTTTGCTTTATGGTTTAATTAATACAAAAATTAGTATAACAGCATGAGAAACTGACATCTGTGCTGAAGCTGAATGCGCAAAGGAACACATAAAATTATGAAAGCACATTCATTTTCTGCTTATTTGCTGGAAAATACTGAATGCTGAAAAATTTCATCCCTGGGATCTCAAAATGTCTGGAACTGGGCAGAGAGGATAGATACAGCCCACAGTGATGGTCTTCCCTTTAAACCATCCTGCACATATGCCATGAGAAATTGAACTTGAAGCTAGTGACATAGAATCATAGAATTATAGAATAGCTAGGGTTGGAAAGGACCTTAAGATCACCTAGTTCCAACCCCCCTGCCATGAGCAGGGACACCACACACTAAACTATGCCGCCCAAGGCTCTGTCCAGCCTGGCCTTGAACACCTCCAGGGTTGGAGCATTCACAACTTCCTTGGGCAACCTATTCCAGTGCCTCAGCACCCTCACTGTGAAGAACTTCTTCCTGATATCTAACCTAAAGTTCCCCTGTTTAAGTTTAAACCCATTACCCCTTGTCCTACCACTAGAGTCCCTAATGAAGAGTCCAAAGACATTACTCATAATGCTCCAAATTAAGGAAGCATATAGAGTTTGGAACAATAGTTTGTTTGGAAGAATATTTTGGTGGTGAGAGGAAATCTACAAGCTGAAAGAATGGATGTTGCAACTGAATATTAAGAGGGTCTTGGATGTAACTCTTGATATTAGCCCAGCCATGAGACACAGAGGAGGAAATAACAAGAAGCCAGTGTGAGATTATGGAGGTGTGACAGCCTTCTCAGACAGAGGAAGAGGAACAGCACCAGCTGCCTGTTCTGGGAAGACAGTAAGAGCCTGAAAAAAACCTACTCGTATAGGGATTTTCACACTTCACCTAAAAGAACTGTAAAAGTGCAGGCTTCCAAGGTTAAGATGGAGGATATAACTAAAGGCAAGGCTTTTTTCTTTTTAGTATTTTTTTTCTGTTGATCATTGATATTTTGACAAAAGAATTTAATTTTACATCCTAAATCTAAACTCATGAAATTTAAGGAGCTAACACTGCCTAAAATAGTATCACATCTATGAAAACAGTTAAAAAGAGGACTGTAGGTTCTCTTTTAGAACTTTGGAAAAGATTAAATATGTTTCTAATGAAGTCAGATTCTTTACTGTCAACAGATGTGCAATACATACAGATAGCAATAAACTGAAGGGTACAGACATGTAAACAAGGAATACTCCAGCATTGAGTATTTAGTCCTAAACCAAATTAATGAAGTACTATCTTCCAGATTTCAGTGGATGAAAATGCAGTCTTTGAACTTGGTTTTTGGTTTGGTTTTTTTTTCGTTGGCTGGTTAGGTCTGTACTTTTGTCCAATTTGCCCCTGAAATTTGCAATAAAAGAATTAAAAGAGAATATGGTGGGAGAATTTGGGTCTAATTCCCACCCAAATCTTTACAGTATCACAATAACACACAATGTTTTGCTAGATTTGGCACTTCAATCCATAGTTACAATACGATGTCAAGAATTGCAACACAGAGAGGGAAAACCACTAGCCAATACAAACATCAACTAAGAAAAAGAAAAAGGGAGATTACATTGCACATTGTGTCAACCAAACATGTATCCAAAATGTGATTTCATTCCTGTGAAAAAAAAAAGGATGGAAAAAGTATCCAATCTCACATAATCCCTTGCAACCAGGATGACTTAATTTTCTGAATTTTATTTTTAATTCCAATTCTTTAATATATTTTTAGAATTTTGCATATGTGAGTATCTTGATTTTTCTTGTGAGAAACTAACAAGGTTACTCCTGCTCTCCTGTTGATCCTGGTAACTCTGGCAGCAATTACCAGAAGAAGTTTTTGATTCCAGGAGACATACATTTTGTAAAATTTGAAGAAAGAATATAACATGCTAAATCCTACGAAATGAAATCCATCATTATGGATTGGCAGAGCTAACACTTAATGTTTACATTAAAAAGCCCTAATAAACCCCACATGAGACTTAACAAGCATATATCAGAAAAAGCCTTACATTGGTATTCTAGCAGTGGCACATTTAAAGCAGATATATTTAAGAAGAAAAGGAGAGAAAGTGGACTACCCACATGATACACCACTGCTATTTTTTTACATTTTACCACTGTATTTAATAAAAAGGAGAGATTTTGAAGAAGTCAAGTCAGATAAATTAAGAAAAATTTCTTCTTGCATTCTATAAAGAAAACCTCCAATCTAAATCAGCAGGCAAGTCCCTGCTAGTAAGATAAAAAGTCACACAATTTTAGAAAACCTCTTAATTAAATAAAGTTAATAAATGAGAAAAAATTATTAATTCAAAATGTATTTTCTTGAACTGTGAGATTAGGCACTCTAACACCCACATGGTGTTTTCTCTAGTTTGACTGCACTGAATACTTATAATAAACTTCCTTTACTTATAATATAATGAGCATCCTTTTACCTGTTTCATTTCTATATAAATCTCCTAAATATCAGAAAAAAATGTGCAAGTGCAGAACTGAATCACACTGTAATCCACCGATAGTCCAATTACTAATGCAATTCCACCATACAGTTAAGATCCCTGCTCCAGGATAAAATTTACTTGGGTTCCAGCAAGCTACACTCATGTGTAGAGTTGGGATTTGTCCTTTACTACAGTAAACTGTCCTTTTCACTGACTGATAATTTCTCCCTGCAGCTGAACTCTAGTGCCTTGGCTACACAATGTTTAACAAAAAAAAAAAAAAAAAGAACATTTGTGGTAAGCCTCTAGGCAGTGAAATATTTGGGTAGAGATAAGTCAGTTATACATCTGAGTGAGTAATTTCTGCCCTGGCATAGGGATTCGCCTTCCTTTGAACACTGAAAGGAGCTATATGACTTTTAACCTGGACTGAACTTTAAAGAGCTGCTGGTGACTACTGGAAAACCTTACAAAACCTTACACAGAAACAATTCTCTTTGTGTCTTATTGTCTCTTTACATGTATCATTGAACAGAATAGCTCAATCTGAACTATGTAGCACAGAGTTTTCCCAGTCAGAAAAATAAAACATCAGGCACTTTAAATGATGCATATGTCAACATTAATAGGAAGCGATCATTGTTTTCATTTTTACATAGGCTTCCAAAAAAACTTTCCTTGCTGATGAAATCAGCATTAAACAAAATTTACAGCACAAAAATATAGCCTCATTTCTTCAAATCCCTCCCACTTTGTCCTAGTACCTATAAAAGCTTGGCACCTCAAGCAGTGAGAGCACTGTCTACAATTCCAATTTCTATCCCACTGTTTCATTGTACTTTCCATCTTTGTACTTAATAGCTCACTTTTTTCATATTTAGACCATAAAGTCTTGGGACAAAGGCCATATTTTTATACTGTGTTTGTCTTGATCCAGACATCTGCAGATCTATTGAAACAAACAAAAAAATTACAAGTGTGCAATAACCAGAAACAGAGTATCACAATTTTCACCTAACAAATGGTAGAATTAATTTGCTTCAGATACTGCTGGCTTTTTTAAGTCTGTGAGCTGTACACAGAAGCCTTCATTTATTTTAACTCTGTATGTCTAAACAGTAACATTACAATTGCCTTCACATTCAGAGGACTGGGGCAGAAACCTAATGCTCTGTATTTTTCTTTCTTGTGGTGAGAAGCTTATTTACTCAGGTAAGAGGAAATAAGAAAGTTGATACCATCAATGAGTGTGGCACTTGGTCTTTAGTCATGTTATCTGATTATGCAAGTGCACAGATGCTTTTTTTATTTCCTTTCTAAGTGTAAAAGGGCATTGTTTAAGCCCTGGCTTTTGTCCCACTGTAGTTTGGGAACCTGCCATTAAGCCATGTCTATGGGGTACACATATATCCCCTAACAGGTTTGAAAAAAAATCCCTAAAGGAGTTGTACAAAACAGACCTCCATCCATCTAAACTAACTGGGGAGACATTAGCATAAAAGGTAATTTTAATCTCATGCCTCATATAAATTTCTCCCCATGGAAAGAAACTACTTTAATTTCTTTAAAGACAATCCTTAAATTTTCCCTCCTCAAACTTGAGTAGTAATCACAATATAAGATCTGTCACAGAATTCCTTCCCCAAAGATACAGTTGTTAGGTTAAAGTAGTTCTGATTATTTTTTGAAGAAAATTTTTTGAAGAAAACTTCAGGTAATATACCCATGGATTTCAAATATGAAAAAAAATTACGGGCATTGGGTGTAATGGAATATAGCATGAGATCTCATGTGGTAAGTCATTGCAAGACAGATGTCTAAAACTGAAACCTATCTCAAAGTTCTCTGCCTACTACATTAAGATAGAAAAAAATATTGTTGTGGCAGCTGTAGAAGTTTAGAGCTTTGCAAATAAGTCACTGCCTACATAACAGGGTCATTTTTAGTAATTCAGTTTTGAAAATATTGCCCTTAGCCAAAAGATACGTTATGGTAATTAGTGTATTATGAACTATAAAGTAATTGTAATTTGGAAAGCAGGAAAGGAATACATTTTTTAAACCAGTACATTTTCATTCAAAGATATACATCAATGTATTATATTGTACAACACAATATAGTATTGTTTGAAAGTTGCTGTGTGATCAGGTAATTCAAGAGAAACATGTTGCCTAAATGTGTTGGATTATGCATAGGATCCAAATTCTGGCATATACATTAGAACTTAACTCTGTGACATTCTTTTGTATGGAATACATACAAATACATATGGCCTTAATACTGTAACATAGTATTGTATGTTGGAATGAGTGATACAGCAAATTTAGCAAACATATTCTTTCAATTATATGCAAACGAGGAAAAAAAGAATTTACCAAAAAAAAAAAAAATTGTGAGGTATTTGACCTCTATTGAATTACATGATTGATACTCCTGCATAAATATATTTCAGAATTCAGGGCTCACTCTAGCAGAAAAATATCCATGGCCTTCTGGATCACTGAAACCCTGTTGACAGCAGAGGAAGCCACAGGCGTGGGAGGAGAGAAAGAATGTTAACTGTTAGAGGCTGCAACACTCTTCTTGAAAGGAAATCTTATCTCCACCTCTAAGTCAGTATCTTTAGCCCCTTGTTTTGATCAGTTCAGATTATTTGCCTCCACCATGTCCTCCACATTAGACATAGCTAACCTGTGCATGTCTAAACAAGCCACAGGATACAGCAATTGTTTGGGACTGAGTTGGGGGAGTAGAGGGGAAGAGGGAGAGAAAGGATGTCTACTGGAAATGGGATGTGTGAAAATACTCAAAGTTTATTTTCAGGCTTTTTGATTTGCTTTTTTCTTTTGTCAAACATCAAATGTGAAGCATGAACTGCTAGGCCTGAACACTGAGGCTTGCTTCCATGGGCAATTAATCATAGTCTTACCTGACAGCAATGTAAGAAGAGATTCAGTACTTTGTTGAATTGGGGCCCTGGTTTTGGTTTGTTACAAAGGAAACACAAAAGCCTTTAAACAAAAAGTTTAATGACTTTTTTTTGGTGTTTCTTATCTGTTGGAAGCAAATAGTGGCTGTAAACTTATCTAGCCAAAGTGTCCAGAAGGCTGACCACCTTGGACTGTTAGCTGGCGCAAAGTTAGAGAGTGCAGACTACTGCAAAACCTTGTTTCAGTGATGGATTTTCACTTTTCATTCTAAGAACACATGGAGTTTTATTAGGCTCAGTGCTATTACCAAACTTCTCACTGAAGCATTTCTGATTTCGAGTCAGGAAAGACCACCACATAGACCCAATCTAACTAGTAGAGGCTACATCCCTATGATTTCTCCCCCTCCCCCAAGCCTATCACTTCTATTTGGTTTATTAATTTCTTTAGCAATAGCATTCTTAACTATTCAGCTTAAGATCCTGTGTCCTCTTTTTACAGTTCATTTAAATCTCTGTCCTGAACTAAAAATGACTGCCTACCAGTCAAGTTGGAGAAGTCACATGAAAAGGAAAGTAAATGTTCATCTTTATGAATGCATTCAGCAACATTTAAAAAGAAAAGAAAAAAAAAGTTTGTTTTACTGAATATCCTGCAACAATGACAGAGGACAGGTGACATTTATAATGCGGATGTTCCACAGTATGAGTTAAATGAAAGCCTAATCACTTAGCATTTTTATTTCTTTAGGACCTAGTTTAGGAAAAGTCTTTGATTTGTGTACTACAGACTTAGAGTAGCAAATACTCAGTTTTCTATGAGTCTTATGCAGTGTGAAAGCCCAAAACTTCTTTGAAAACTTTCTGTATATTTGTATTACAGGTATTGGCCACTGTCGATTTCATCAGAAGTGGTTCAAAATTGATTATATGCTGAATAATTACAGTCTTGTTAGCAATTTCTAGATACATTATAGAACAGATTAATTCAGAGATCTTCCCATTAGTTATAGATGTTATTGTCATATGGCAGCAGCTGTGAAAGAGTAAACGATATGTGGTTTAGACTGTGCCTTTCTATTAATAGGTCTAATTCTCAATGATTTTTGTTGAGAGAGCAAGCTGAGAAAAATAGGTCAGCGGGAAACTAGAAACATCAGAAATCTCAGAACAAAGACTGTTCTTATAAAAACTTGACTCAAAACAAACTTCAGAGTTTTTTAGATTTGCCCATTGATATCCTGCCTCTATGATATGCATAACTGCTTATCACTAGTATGACTAATTATTATCACTGTTATTCAATGCTACTGTTACAATAGTCATGAGGAATTCAATTTATTTACAATACGCATAAAAGGACCTCAAGTCTCAGTCAAATTAGAGATGTAGCAATGAGAGCCAAGTAACTCCACTGAAGTCACCTGGGGTTGCACACAGCCACTTGCAGAAGTTTTACATACACTAGCCGTGCCAGCTGAAGACTAAGACTTCTGGCTCCCTGTGACTGTCCTGGATGTTACTGTCTTTACTTCTCTGCCAGCAGGCAGAAACTTCTCTCTTTAGAACACTCCTGGCAAAGTTGGCCAGCTGAACTCATGTGACCTTTTGCAGATGGCTTTGCCAGGACTGAATTAGTGACCAACATGGTGCTACTGCCCAGTAGAGCTTCAGGGTCTTTATTTTCCTACAGAAGAGTAGTGCTAACGTTTCCAATGACTATGACTCTGTGAAGTTAGTTTCTATCCATGGTCTAAGACAGTCCAGTAGTAGACTTGATTAAATAAGAGATAGCAAGTAAATGAGTGAGAGCAGACTATACTGAGCAAATTGCTGAGTGAAGGTGAGAGTAAGAGAAGTCTCACATTTCATTTCTGAATATTGTAATATAGCCTGTTTCTACCAAAAAAGAAAAACTCTGCATCATGAACAGAAAACACATTCAAATTTATTTTGCAGCTCTTCTTTTCCTTAAAATAAAATTTCTCACTTTATCCTATTGCATCCGTGATTTAATGCTATACTGAAGAGATGAAGACTGGAGTGCTCTTCCACTGACTTAGTGTCCTGTGTAGTCATTCCATTCTAAAGTCCTACTTCAGCTCAACTGGGAAAATCTATTAACTTCAAATTTTCCTAAGAAAATATGATGCAGAAATAGAAAATTACCAAGAAGCTTAGCACTTACAGTTTTGCAGCCAAATCAGTGAACCTAGCAAAGGAAATAGAAACAAATTCACATTGTTTAAATAAGAGTGGTATGTTACTTTGAGATGGATTCAGCAGCCATGGGACTGTCCTGTGGAAGTAGCAGTTAACCTTATGCAAGAAGGATAATCTAAAATTATATGTAAAGCTCTGGAAAATAGCTCCAGTTCTTGTTATTCTCATTGGTATTTGTTATGCTTATTGGTAGTAACTGACTTTCTTAGAAGTGTGGGAACATGCTCTGCTTCACCCAAGACAGTGTTCATAGGTAAACATTATTGTTCATATAGTAATGCCAGCACTGTCATTCTGTCTATTATGAGCAAGCTAACACCTGATCACGTAATAAGAACCTGGAAGGTGTTGCTTAGTGGTCCCCAGAGCAGGAAGTAATCTACTGCCAGGGGCAGATGTGAGATGAAAATATGTTAGAGATATAAGCATGGAAAAAATGACAGGCCCAAAGCTCTAGAGAGGTAAGCATTGCATTTTTCTGATCTAACATAGCTTTCACAAGAATTTTCCTGGGAATGTTTCTGCTGCATTTATTTTTTGAGCAATATCTCTTTCTTCCCATATCCCCCCACAAAAAAAAAATAAATTAATATTGCATAATGACAGGACAGGAAAGAAAAGATCTGTATCTAAGTTTTAGAAAAAAACATGTGGCATAGTACCATGTCTCTGTTCAGAGCTGTTTAGCATTGTTCACATTGAGAGATAAGAAGCAACTTAAACCTCAGATAAGAAGGGAAGTTGAAGAGCATTAAATATTTCAAAAATTATAAAACAAGCTAAAAGTGAAGTAATTCACTACTTTAAGTATTAGTAATATTTTATTACTTATTAACTGAAAGCTGAAGACACCTCAGTGCATCGAGACCAGCCTTGAATTGATCTAACAACCTCACACAGAAGACAGTAAAAGGAAAACTGACAACCGGCTTCTTGACAGACATACCACAGGCTGAAACAGGGATCTGTAGAGCTGTGAATGAACTGTTACATTACAGAGACAAGATCTTGAGGCTTGGGGTGGCAACTACTCATGTAATGTCTGAACTGGCAGAGAAGGGACTATCACACATTTTCACACTGAAGTGACATGTACTTGCTGACTATATGTTGATCATTTAAACCACTAAACTGTACTCGTTATAGTGAGTAGCCTCAAATAGAAGCCATGTTGCCACTGATACTCTTGAACGCAGCTTTCTAGTACCATTAAGCCAGATAAACACCACAGATTTACTACTACTGGGCTATGAGACAGTATTGGTCACTCCAGCACAAATCTAATTCAATGGCACTTACCTGCTTTTCCGAGTGAAAAAAACAAACAAACAAAAAACCCAGACAAAAAAACCCCAACCAAACAAAAGCCTTTCCTCCCTAAAAGTTTAGCTCTTTTGACATTGATTATGTTCATGTGGCACATTTAACTGGGCATTCCAAAACCCAGTCTAATGTTCACTTTTCACAGGGCACAGTCATTACAGACAGTTAATAGAAGGTCTGGTATGGCAAGACTTGGAGGTTAATATAGCATAGAACTGAATCTTATTAAAACTATAGTAAAATATTCCAAACTCAGTATATTTTTCTTGATCCAGTTTTTATTTTTAGCATTTAAAAAACTCCAGTAAGTTTGTCTCAATAAGCAACATGTTTATGTAAAACGTATCTGACTATAATACACTCTAATTGCAATTCTGTATTACAATACTATTATATATAGCTCAGTTCTTTTTATTTGAAAGTTCCTGCAATGAGTTTTTTAAGAGTTTCTATGAAGACTGCATCAGTATATTTTAGGACATAGCACACCTTGGGACACAGCACTTGGTATAGAATCAGTATCACATAACTCCTGCACACAGCAGCACTGAAACTTTTTGCCTTCAATAACTAAGCAAGCTGAGCTATTGAAAATCTCCTGGGATTTCATGTCAGCAAAAATATTCATAGCCACTACCTATGGATAATTAATTTAATACACATTTACAGATTTTGAAGTTAAACAAAAAGAAATCTTATATTTTCCGTTCATGTTTCTCCAACTTCATCTGAAAGTAACTGGTGACTTGGATTAGTAGTAGTATTTGGTCAGGTTTTGGTACTTTCCCTGACAACTTTATTGCTCAGTGAACACAAATTAGATTCAGTATAGCTGGCTTGGATTTGATATGTTTTTTGATATAAGCATGTGTGCTTATCTGTCAAGTAAACATGGACCATATGCTGGTTTGGCCACGAACTGACATAGTTTGAGCCTGATCTGTGTCACCTCACTGTTTCTATTTCCATGTGATTGTTGACGACTGAGAAAACATGTTCATGTGCTATTTTATTTTAAGGTTATTGCAAACTCATTTTTCATCCTAACCTAATTAGCAATAAGTGATGTCAACAATCTGAGAAGACTGTAAAAATGGTTCACTAGTAATTATTAGTGCTTCTAATGGGGAAAAGTAATCCTTCCAATATGCTTTCTGGTCTCATGAGCTTGGTGCAATTCGTTGCATTCCACTATTCAATAAGGTAAAGTAGGCTAATTTCTTCGCTCTGTTTGCACTCTTGGGAAGCCTGTGGGTCATGACTACATTGTATGTTTGGCCTAGATTCAAGTCCATGACCTTATCTTGTAAAGACCCTGACCATTTATATTTGTGTGTCTAAATACTAGAAGCCTGCTACTTCCATGTCCACGCAGTTTAAGAAACAGCTTCAGGCTACTGAGGTTTTAGATTGCTAAAGGTTTCTATACATCCTTCTTATCAGACGATGCCTTCACAGAGGTGCAAGGCACACATTGGTAATTGCAGCCATAGAAATACTGCCTAGCCCTGGGACGCTTCTTAATTTTTTAATCTGGAACTTACCTGTCATAGAAGAGGTCTAAGGGGCACTGCTGTCCCATTTCAGTGCAATGACAACCAGATGTTTTTTGGCAACGGTTAGCTGAGGTAAATCAGTTCCACTGAAATGAAACAAGCGCTGCTTCTCCACAGCCACGATCCCAGTTCAGGAACTATCATGCTGCTGTTCTTCAGCCCTTTATATCTTCATCACCTTCCATCTGTCACCTACCGCTCAGTCTACCTGCTAGAAAGCATTTTGGTTCACCCAGCAGAACTGGATATTCTCTTGCTTTTTTGATGCTGCTTCAACCTGTGGTCATAAAAAACAGTATAACTTGTTCATGGGAGGTTGGCAAGAGGTTCATGGTTTAGTTAAGGGCACAAATTTGAAGACTCAAGTGCACAGAAGTAGAATCATAGAATCAAAGGATGGTTAGGATTGGAAAAGGCGTTAAGATCATCTAGTTCCAACCTCCCTGCCATGGGCAGGGACACCTCCCACTAGACCAGGTTGCTCAAAGCCCTGTCCAGCACGGCCTTGAACACTTCCAGGGATGGGGGATCCACAGCTTCCTTGGGAACTTGTTCCACTGCCTCACCACCCTCACAGTAAAGAACTTCTTTCTCATATCTAATCTAAATCTCCCCTGTTTAAGTTAAGTTTAAACCCATTACTCCTTGTCCTGTCACTACAGCCCCTGATGAAAAGCCCCTCCCTGGCATCCTTGTAGGCCATCTTAAAGAAACATAGTACAAAAATCAAGAAACATTAGAACAAGCTTTGACATTTGATCTTCTATTTTGTATGTAGTGATACTATGTCATGGAAATCAGTATCTTGAATAAAGCATTAGGAAAGAATCGGAATTTGCTGGGTATTTTGCTACATGACTTTGTGTGAGTGACGCAGGTTTTGTTTTCCGAATCTGTCTATGCAATTTCCCCCCATCACCATTCACTTGACTGGAAATTGGGTTGTTTCATTCTGTGATTTTGACAACACAAACCCTAATTTCATTTTTTCCTAATTTACAGGTACACAGGATTTATAAACTAGTATGTAACCAAGAATAACATGCTTGGTTGGTGGGACTGGACCCACTGACAACGTAGACAAGATGTACCATGTGGGTCATTCATAAGGCAGGATGGATTCCTGAGTCAAGTGGAAGATTTCAGCCAGGTAGTGTCTTTAACTCCATGCCAAGCCAACTTTTGAATCCTCCCTCCTTGGCATGACATTTAAAGTGCAGTTTTCTTGCGGTCCTTTAAAGCTTATAGGTGTGATTGAAGTATAAAAACAATTTTCAGTGCTAATCTTGGATAGTTCTGAATGCCAGTCCCTGGTTTTGGGGCATGATCTAGTGGAAGAAGAGGAAATAGCCCTAAAGACCATAATACTCCCCATTGGCCACTCTTAACCTCCAGTACCTCTAGAACTCTTAATAATAGACGTTCAGAAGTTGGCATTAATCATTTCATATACTTACTGGTCAGTCATCCATGTAATACTCAGACATACGAGGTATAAATACAGACTTGAACAATTCAGACTGGGTAGCATCAGTAAGTTTTTACCTTTGCATAAGCCAATGGAACATTTCAAAGCAGTTTAAGGTTCACTTTAAGTTTTTGGCACCATTTATCATATTGTTTAAGCAAATTGTGATAACAAAGCCATTGCTAAACCACTGCACAATTATATCATATCTTGTTCTAGAGCAAAGATTTATGCAAGCAAAATTTTTTTCCAAGTTTTAGCCAAAAATCTGTTGTTTTCAACAATATCCAAAAGTTTTAAATAGTTCAAAGCACCTTGAGGGTGGTGATCAGTAAGTCTATGTTTCCTAGAGTTGCTTGAAACATGGTCTGTGAAATTTTAATTTGCTGAAATATACTATTATGTCAAAGCAAAAAATATTTCAGTAAAAATCATGACTTTTGAGAGAAATCATACTGAGTGGTGAGAAATGAAGTGATAAATTCTCCAGCATTGTAAGTGTTGGGAAACCAGGCATAAGGGGGATTTAAACTGGAATCTTTGGACTGTGTCCCAGCTATCACCTCCCGTCACAATAATGAAGTAGGAATTTATGTGTCAGTTTGAAATGTGATAGTTCAATACCATTCCTGTGATAGAAAATGCGTTCAAAAGCTTTTGTCTGCATGCCAGTGTAGAACAAAATACATTCAAATTCCACAGAAGGCTGTCACAAAATGGAAGCACTATTATTTTGGTCAAGCCTGATATTTTAACACTGATTATTCCTTTTTCTTGTAGGAAAACTGGCATAGTAATTTCATAGACACTCAGTATGTCAGTGGTTGAGAAAAAACATGAGGATAAATCTGTCTACAAGGGAAATTGCACAGTTCAGAAGTGAAAAAAATCTTTCATTTGCAAAGTCTAGGATGTATGGTATTGTGCTCCATAGGTACAGTTCCCTGAGTAAGCAGCAAACCTGCACTATAAGGGGTTTAGTCCAGTTCCACAGAGACCGCTGGTAAACTCATTACTAAATTACTGTTTGGAAACCACTTGCCACAAGGTCTGTTGTTTGCCACTGCTGTTCATTCTCCCAGGAGGCACTGTATGATATTTTACACGTGAGAGGCTCTTATTTTGCTCTTCTCGTCATTGCTTTCTTCCACGTCTACAACCTTTGCCTTAGAAGATGGTAGAAGAGTTTCACTCCAGCAGCATGAAACTGAGTTTCACTAGGTCAGTAGGTTCTTTTGATGTGTAAAGATACAAGGCCAGCTCATAGGCAAAACCAGCTTACCATAGTAAAAGAAATGATACTAGTTTACATGTACTAGATGGCATAGGTCCTCCTCAGCGGAAGTTCTAGGGCAATCTCAAATTTCCATTTTCAACCAAAATTACAAAGTCACAAGGGGAAAGATTTTGGGTGCTATTGTTGTTATCTTTGGTTGCTTTTATAGTTCCACACAGAAATGTGTTTTTTCGCCTTGAACAATGAATACTTTTCATGGCTTCTCTCTGAGAAGACCTCTGGATAAACATAGGCTCCTGAACTCCCTTCTCCGGTAACAACAGTGCTGTAATCATCCTGATCACCTGGCAATGAGTTTCACTTCTTTCAAACTGTCAGTGGGGTCTAATGATGTTTGAATTTTAAAATTTTAAAGCCTCTTGGAAATTATTTACTTGAAACTGCATGGCACTGACTTAAGCTGCAAAACAGAGAGGTGTGGTTGTAGTGTTCCTTATGCAGGCTGCATGTGGTGGGAGGAAACTTGTGAAGAGCAGTATTCTACCAAAAAAAAGAAAAAAAAAACCAAAAAGAGAAAAAAATTAAAAGACAAAGAAGGATGATAAACACAAGAAAATTTGAAAACTGTGTTTTTCACTAGTTTAACTTAGTTTTCAAAGCAGCAAACACTACTGCCCAGGACTTAATTCTTCTCCCGAAGTGTTTCCTGTGGGTAGAACTGAGTGCTTTCAATAAAGCCACTCCTAAATAAATGTGCTTTTGCCTCTGGCTGAGATGAGCTTAACAAATCAGCAGAGGGAGAATAACACAAGTCTGACCCAGTCAGCTATTTCTACATGATTCCTTTGCACTGAAGAATTCAATGAAAATTACCAAAAATTCATTCTAATGTTTTTATTAAATACGTTAATCTTAGCAATAGTGCATATCAAGTTTTTAAAATTTATCTGCTATATAATCAGTGCTTTATTTTAATTTTGTATGTGCTTTGTGTAGAGATGCTTTGGTCTCCATGGGAAGAAATCTTCATGCACACCAGGTTCCATGCCTAAATGTTAAAGGAAAAATTATACCTAAAACAACCTATAGAATGCATACATAGTGCAAGTAGGTGTAGAATCTCTATGGAGTTCACCTTTACATAGTTGTGGCCCGTATGAGGTTGATGGGAATAAGCCCTTGAAAATTGCCTTTATAAACATAGCCAACTGGTCTGTGGTGTAGAAGGTGCCATTCTCTTCAGTTTCCTTTCAAAATGAAATAATTTACTAGTCTCTCAACATCAACCTCATTACAAATCACTGTTTTTACACTTTTTCCTTTTTCTGTTCTTCATTAAATAGTTCTTTATTTGAGATACAATTGACAATTTCCTGTTTTTTCTAAAATTCTCTTTACAATTATCATGAGACCCTTTGAAACAGCTGATTAATGTGATTTCTGCAGTGGCAACGAGGACTGTGAGATGTAACTCACTAGATATTTAAACATCAACTAACAAAAGTTAGGACAAACAAAAAGAAATATTGATTTCCAGTGTCAGTTGAAAATATATATTCCACATGGAAGAAAAAATTGATCAATGTTCAGTGTTACAATAGCACTGATGGAATGCATAGAAAATAAGCAGAAAAGGTGATGAGAACCTCATGATCTCATTTTATTTCTGTGTTTGTTCTTCTAGGCACCAATAACTGAAGTTTTTTGGTGAAGTTTGTCTTCTGCACCTTCTCTGAAATAAGATAGGACATCATTCCAAAAGCAAAACCCCAAAAGATCTCCCCAAAAAGCTACAGAGCAACAAAAGCAGGCTTAAGATAAAATTATGTGAAAGAATTTAAGGGTATTATGGAAGGAAATTCAGAAGTAAGGCTGACTTCCTCTATATTCTCACTGTATTTTCACTGAAGTCTTTGTGTTTAATGCTAAAGGGATAAGTAGAAGACCTGACAAAAACCTGCTATGTCAATCTCATGTATATGCAGCACAGCTTGTTTCTGCACATAAACCCTTTTCAACATTGCAGCATAGGAGGGGACACAAGGGCACATGTGCATTGGTACAGTTCCAGGAGAGCTCATGTTATGATATACTAGAAGACCAAATCTTTACTAAGCTGCTAATATCATCTATGCACACATTATAATAATATCTATACTGTCTGTCATACAAATCAGTTTCAAATATCTTACAGATGTTTGTATATTTTTTATTAAGAAATTATGAATAATATCTTCATTGAGATTACACTGTGTTGTTGACTGATAGTGTGTAGGGTAGCCATGGGACTGCAGCCCGACTTCATGTCAAGGGTTTGATTTACCACAGAAGTCAGTGAGACGTTTCTGGTACTTGAAATGTGTAAGTTCATTCTTTGTCTAAGACAAGATGATCAGGAAAAGGGTTTGTTCAGTTGAAAAATACTGATGAAAACAAAACAAAACAAAATAAATTGGCTTTCATCAGTTGCATAATTTATGAATCTAAAAATCTAAAACTTGTAACAAAAATATTGTAAAAAAAATGTTAGTTCGAATAAGTATGAATAAATTCAATTGACTCTAAGTTTTTTTCACCAATCACCATGAACAGCAAGCTAAGGCTCCCTAGTATGGAAAATCCCAAATCCATGCATGAATTTACTGGATTTGGTAACAAGATTGTAGTCTTCCATATCAGTGCTAACCAGTTCAGCACACTGCCATGTGAGCAAAAGTCACTGATCAGCCTCTAAACATCACCATGGCAGTGGCTTTCAGTCTTGACAGATTTGTTTCCAATTCTTTGTACAACTTCAAGAAGTGACCCAGACAATTCCCAGATGCCCAGCTGACTTCAGTAAACTAAGCACTGTCTTCTTTTTACTAAAGCCATCTTTCTGTCCTCTTGAAGATTGCTCTCTGATTTGGTCTCAAAACCTCCTAGAAAAAGAAAAATAACAAAAACAAACAAACAAACCCCACCACACACAAACAAACAAACAAACCCACAAAACTCCCAAGAACTAATACCAAAATATTACCTCTAATTTCCAGATGGTTAAATTTTATCTCTTGACGCTAATATATGATAAGACCTTCTAAGATATATTGCTATACCTATAGCTGCTCTCTAATCCAAGTATATTAGATGCAAACTGGTAAGAGAAGTAGATTCATGACTGGCTTCTTAATTGCCATAGACTTTGCATCTTTTCGCAGTTGAAAAATGGGTTACAAATTGTATGAGTAAATGTGAGGAAAACATTTCTGCTATAATGTGTTTGTTTTTTATGTTCCCTTTGGACGAGCACAAAGCAGCAAAGAATAGGGCCCTCAGTTAAAAGTGGCACTCACTATTTGCCCTGCCAATTTATTCTCATTAAAGAAATCCTCCAAGAGAGGGAAATATTGTGTTCCCTGTAGAGGAATATGTAGAGAGTGCACCTTATATAAAGAAATGAATGTCGGAATCATTTTTAACTGTCCTCTGGTTGACTATAGAAACTGCCTCCATGTCCCTGCTGCTGATACATATTTTCTATGTATGTTATTATTGGTCAGAAGAAAGGTAATGCTGAGTACTCTGAGGTACTAGAATTACTGTCTGATCATTTCACATAGATTTTGTTGCTATTTGTTTTTATTCTGAATTTCCTGTTCAATTTAGTGCTTTGGCATCTTAGTACATCGAACCCTGGGGTGCCTCCAGGCTATATCCTTAGCCCATTCTGCACAAGAAATTAAATGAAATGAAGAAAATGATTGCACTCAGCCAGCTTGTGCTATCTGGGAAATGGGATTTCCACCACCCTGCTGGTAAGAAAGATGAAAACAAAAGGTTGACCAATGTGAAAGCTAGAGCTTGAATACATTTTCAGCTCAACTCTTTTTGTTGAACAAAATGTTCTTTTAGAATTTCTTCTACATATTGACTTATCTGAGTAAACAGCCCTTAGTTAATAATGCAGAACACGTGGTCCTGTTTTGATAAGCACATCCCCAGGGATTTGTGCCATTCAGTTTGAACAGAGGTACTAGTCATATATTTTTGTACCAAAACCTGGGCAGATCATGTTAATTTATGGTCAACAAAGACTTTTCCTGAGTCCTTTGTTCATCACTATTGAAATGAAATGCGAAGTACAGTCATTTTAAGGACTATAAGAGGCCTGCTCTATCAGATAATGTTTAAAGCTGTCATTCAGGCTTGGGGATAGAAATAAGAAAGTTATTCTCTTGGTCTCATTTGGCTAAAAGGACACAGCACACTGTGTATGTTTCAATCCCATACTCCTTAATGCCATGATATGGATCAGAGTGTCTTAACCTGGAGATGGGAGATGCAATTTCTTTGAACACAGAAGGAAATGGTAGTTATGCAACACTTCCTGGGCCAGCTAAAATGTGGAGGTAAAGGGTGTGACAGCCATAAGAGTCCAATGTTATATAAAGTGCACTAGCATGCATTAACTAGCAAAATGGACTGTAGTTAATTTGGCCTATTATAATATTCTTTCTGAAATCATCCATGATTCACAGCTGATGGACAATGCATCTGATTCAGTGCCAGTGTGTCATTGCAAATCATTACCTTAGAAATGTGATTAAAGGACTTTTATTTTTTTTTATTGAACAGGAAAAGTCTAGCAGAAAATGTTAGAGGCAAAGCATTTTAAGACAAAGAAATATTCACACTGCTGCTGCTGGAACTGAAAACTCTTAAAGCATATTTGCTGTATCAAAAACTGTCAACAGACTGCTGTATGTTTCAATATAAACTGTGTTTTGTTTCTCTGAGCTTTTGCCTAAGTAACACTGAGTAAAATAGGAATACAAATCCCTCTAGCTTAACTCTTGGTTTTGAGAATAATTCTTTTCTTTCTTTCTGATAAATGGGAAGAAAAAAACATGATCTGGTGATGAAATGGAATGAATAGTAGAAGGAAAGGTGTCAATTTAAAAATAAAAATAAAAGTGGGATCATGTGGAGAGTGGCAACAGCAATAATTATTTGTATAACAGAGCTTATCTATCTTGCTGTGCAGGAATATGAGGTTTCAGAATCCTTCCGTTATAAGATAAATACTCCCATAATTCTCACTTTAATGTTCATCACTGCAAAAAATAGAAAAAAATGTCTAGTCCATATATTCCTATTTGGGCTTTTTTTCCAAATATTTTTATTGTTCTTATTTATTTTCCCTTCCACGTAATGATTAATATGTTTTCTAAAGAAAAGAGATATGGAAATCAATGGATTAAATTTTGATATACTTTATTGAGCTCATCTGGGAAAAAAATTGATAATCAACATCAGGGAAAATATCAGAATACTATCTGATCTTCAGATTTTCATTTGTTGCAAGTACTAGGTGCACAGTCTGTCTTTTTTTTTTCTCAGCGATAAAATTGAAACAGTTTTGTTTTGTAATTTGGTAGTATGATTAGTTCATCTAAGCTCCGAAAACACAAATGCATTTTCAATATACAGCTAATTTTCTAGGAGAAAAATTAGAACCTATTCATAATCTGCAGTTACCACAACTGCACTTGGTTTAGAAGCAATTTGGGAGTAAAATACTTGATATTACTTCAATTGGGCAAAAGAAATAAATTTTTATCATTGTACTTTAAGCAGTAGCCTGAAAGTTTAAAATGATGGTAAGGACATTTCAGTTTAAGAATGCGAAGTTTCACACTAACCCCGTAATTCTTGTTTCACAGCAGTTTTAATAAACAGTTTTCTTCCTTATACTGGGTTCTTCTGCACCTACTGTGAGAGACAATAGATATTTGGGACTGAAATGAACACTAAGCTGCAGGTCAGCTTGTATATGCTGATTCCTAGGATTATAACAAGAACTATTCCTGAATTTCAGATTGAAATACCCACTGAGATCTCATAAAGAACTATTTAAAGCCTCCACAATAACTTTGCAACAAAAAGGTCAAATAAGAATTGCAAGCAGAGAAGCTGCTGGAGATCAGCAACAAGATTGAAAGTAAGGAAACTGAAACAAGCCAAAGACAACAAGCATGTTATCAGCCTCCCTTCTACTCTGAGGTATTTGATAACAACTTTGAATGTCCTCTGGTTAGCATGCAGTTCTGTCCTTTAATATCTACAGGCTGTATATGTTTAGATGATTTAAGGTTAAAGCAAGTATTTTACAAATAAAATAAATTATCTGTTGGTTTTTAACAGACAAAATTATTATTAGTTGATAATATGCCACATTTCATAGACTCTGCTTACAGAAGCACCCCAAAACCAGATTTGGCAAATCACCCAGTCCTTTAGGAAGCATCCAGTCTCCTTCCTTCATTCACCTGCTGTCTGCTGCTACATTTTGATCCACCAAGCTGTCCATTCCTGTGTTGTCTCTGTGCATTTGGTGCCCTATCTGCTTCCAGGAAAGCTGCTGTAGATGACGTGATACAGATTTGCAGACATGCAAGGCTAAAAAATAAAGACTAAATAGTCTTTGCAAACACTGTTTAAAAGGAAGCAAGGAGCTCCTGTGAGGTATTAGAGAGATATACAATGCCACAGTGCTGAGATAAGGCAGCCCTCACTCTTCAGAAGCCTGTGATGTAGTGGTGGATGCATTCTCTGCTAAGGTACGAGTTTTCTTTATGAAGGATGCGTTTTGCACTAGGAAAGAACTAAGAGCTAACAGAGCTAGAAGGACTAGAAATCATACTTAATAAAAGGATGCTACAAAAGAGGGAAAAAAATAAAATAAAAATAAAAATCCGGGCTTTTAATCTATTATTGCCACATTTCATAGCTCATGCTCACATGCAGACAGTGAATTTATTTTTAGCTAAATCCATGTAGTAGAACTGGAATTTCTTTAGTCATTTTAATTCCTTTAATAAACAATTTTAATATTTATTTGTCTGGTTTCTTTCTATCTTGTCCAGAATATCTGTATGTGGATAACTATATTGCTCTAACTTATTAATATGCAAAACTGAGCAAGCCTTTAACTTCATGAGGCCATGGGGAGACACATAACTCTGGGTGTTTCTTGAAATAAGCAACAAAATAAACAAATTCTTTTTGCTTTAATTCAGGATGCAGTGTGGAGTGTTAGCAGTAGCTTTAGTAACTCACTAATTAGGGGATCAATCGTTTCATTTTGATTTTCCACTAGGACAACATGCACAAGATTCAAGGAGAGAAAATTCTTGTAGTTCACGTGAAAGCTTAAACAGCAAAGCCCTTTTCAAAAACAATTACTGCTAATGCAATTTTACTAGAATCCAGTAGGCTATGCTCATGCTCTGATTTTCCAGCTAAGACATACCTAGTCATCATTTGCTCTGCATGCAAACAGATGGACCACTTTGTTTCAGTGTTTCAGACAGCTCTATACAGCTTCTCCTCTCAATATGAAGCATTCATTTGTTCCAGAGAACACATTTAATAACATTAATTTCTAATACAGTTCCCAACATCCATTTTCCTAGAGACAGTGACTGGAAAGTACTGTATCCTGACTGAATATTTTAATATACATAATTATTTCTGGGATACTAAAAGCAGGCTGGCTTTCTCCCTTCCAATTGTCCAAAGAAGCAAATTCTCCTTGGTCAAGATAATTAAGTTGTCTGTCAGCCTTATCACCTCAGTGACAGGCTCTCCTCATTTCAGCTGATGTTTGTTAGGCTAGGTGGAAATACCAAAGACCAGAAGCCTTCTGAGCAAGTGCAGAACATAATTTATACCTCGGTGTCATTTTATGAATAAATTGTAATCAGTTTTGTTGTGAGATCAACTGTATATGGGATCATTCAAGAAAATTAAGACAATTCAGCAAAGAATTTTATTTATTTTCAGTGGATAAAGAACTGGCTGGATGGACACAGACAAAGAGTTGTGGGCAATGGTTCAATGTGGAGACCAGTAACGAGTGGTGTCCCTCAGGGATCGGTGTTGGGACCTGTCGTTTAACATCCTTGTCGGTGACATGGACAGTGGGA
>NW_009936949.1:0-18997 GCF_000696875.1 Nestor notabilis
GGGGAGAGAACTTTAAACAGCTTTAAACAACTCAAAATAGCTGCTCTGGATCTTGGTTAAAGGAGTTACTCCGAGGAGGATGTTAGGTGGGCTGATTGGGGAGTGTTAATGGGGCTTACTGGGGTTGGTGAGTTCCTGCCACTGTGTGCTGGGGGGGGAATAAATAACCCAAACCCATTGTGCTGTAAACAGTTATCAGGAAAGAACAGAGAAAATGAAGTGAACTCTTCCAATGCATCATGGAATATTACTGTATTTCATTTACTGTGGCACCAATTAGATGAGAGCCTGTTCTATTAATGGGCACCCTTGCAGATCCATGCTAAATTAACTGCTGGATCTTCACTACAGCAGTAAAATGATTGATTTTTCCCCTTAATCAGTTTATTTCATTAGTTATACATTTATTTTTACATGCATTTTGCCAAGCCACAGAGAAATGACCTATCAAGGTATGTGACATCACGGAGTGATTTGAATATTAACCAAATAGCTATTACAGCAGTGGTGGTGCTTAAAGATCATATGTAAATCAAATGTCAGGGGATAAAATTGCAGCAAGGGCTGTCAGAAAACAATTTAGCTGTGGTTAAAGGGACAGCTCCCAGCTTGGAGGATTGTGGACTTTATGAAGGAGTGAACCCGTGTTGCCTTTGCTTCCCTCCTGGCTCCATGGGAAAACCAGAGAAGTTTTCCCCACGCTGTACTCCTTTGCTTTGTTAAATTCATACTGTTTTGGAGGCTTTCCCTTTTGTCTTCAGCATCTGGTTCCTAAGCAGCAATTGTAACTTGAAGCTTGAACTGCGTGCAGGAAAATTTCCATTTCTGACTCAAGAAGACTAAATATGTTAAATATAAATAGCTGTGAATAGTAAGAGGCAAAAATGGCTTCTCCGGTCCTGTAATTATGGGAAACGCATTCCCAAGGGAAAAAGGGAAACAGACTGAAGTCTGGTGACATGTTTCTCATCTTGCTTATCTCAGGAGCGGGAACTGTTCCTCCTTTTCTCCTGTGTGGCAGGGAGGGTCTGGGGTGCTCCGGTGCAGGTCACCGGTGGTGGCCTCAGGGAAGGAGCAGGAGCAGTGGGGTGCTGCTGGTGTGCTGGGCACCCCTGGGTATAGACACTGGGACTCGGGGCATGTGCCCCATGGCGGAGCCCCTTCCCCAGGTCTCTGGCAGAGGCTCTTCCTGCGATGGGGCACCCCCAGGGATGGATGTTTATAGCAATGTCTGCATGGAGCTGAGCTCATCTCTGCCCACCAGAAACACCTTCTTAGTGCCAGGAGCAGCCAGACCTGCTCCATCCTCCCCCTGGGCTTCAGGGCTGGGGCAAAGCCTTGCTCAGGGGCCCCTGGAGCCCATGGGCACTAATATTTCCCATTGGGAACAGCCGCAGCCTGCACTGGGAGCTCTCTCACTGTGGGTTGGATGTGGGAGCACAGGAACAGCATGCTTGGAGGCTCCTGGGCTGGAGCTGTGTGTGACATGGGTGAGTGCCGCAGGCTTTGCTTGTCTGGGGAGCATCAGCGAAGAAATGAAGCACCAATGACCAATAATCAAAGGCAGCAGAGGGGAAAAATCCAGTGGCAGATCCCGCTGCAAAACAAATGAACAGGCAGCAGGTTGTGATGCGAGCCGTGCCATAAAGCTATCGGTGAGTGCTACCTTCCCAGGGTTTAAATCCAGTGCTCGTGTCCCTGGGGCACCATCTCACAAGATCCGTCTGCACAGAGTAAACATTGAAATTATATAATTAGCCCCTCAGAGAAAAGAATTCTAAATTCATGGGAGCTTAAAGTTAAGAGAGAATTATTACATCCCTGCGCCCCTCCCAGCAGCTCCGAGCATGGAGCTGTGCATGGGGAGAGGAGAGCTTCCCGGAGGGAAGAATGGGTTGGATGCACCCTGGGTCCCACAGACACCACCCCCCGTGCTGGGGGTCATGAGCAGGGGTAGGGGGGCTGCAGCAGCCTGCAGGGGGCAGGGGATGTGCTTGGCCTGGGGCTGCTGGTATCTAATCAAACGACAGTGCTGGCAATAACCTGGGATTATAAATGGGAATTGTACTCCATCAAAATTGATTCCAGGGTAAATTGAATATTGAGTTAAATTCCAGCGTTTGGTGAAACCGCTGCCTTCCCTGTTGTTGCCATCCAGCACTGAAGCAAATCCATCCCCAAGTCATCTGGATATAACGCGCTGCTGTTTGACCTTGGGTTACTACAGTAACCATAAGTGCACAGTAATATACTTTCAGTCACTGTTCAATGCTCAGGGGAAGGTTTTAAGGCCCTTGGCTGGAGTGAATATTTTTATGCAGGCTATAATTTGTTTGAAGACCTTCGCCGGCAGCCGGGCAGCCTTCACCGCGTCCTTCCCTCGTGGATGCAGCGCTGTGGGCCCCGGGAAGGGGACCCCGAGGTCCTGAGCATGCTGAGTGGCGGTGGGATGCACCAGCGCAGGTGAAGGGCTGTGACTGGACCCTCGAGGACTTTCCCATTGCCTGGAATGAGTGTGGGCATCAGACCATGCCTGGTCCTGGATGTGACCACACTCCATGGGGCAGGGCGGGAAACAGGCAGATGAGGAGGAGAAGAAATCCCCAAGAGAGGACACATGGCCCTTCTCTGCCTTGCTCCAGGATGCCGCAGCCCGCTTTCTCCTGGGAAGCTTTCCTATGCTGACTTTAGCCCCTGCTTGGGATTGTGCCACCACGGGAAGTCCTGATCCCACCCCTGAGCCTATTGTCCTTGCTGGTGGTGTGGGGAGCACCCATATGGCTGGTATCTGCCCTTCCCTGGGCTGTCTGGGACCATGCAGGGAGGAGGAGGTTTTGGGGTCCTTCTCTGCTTTCTGTGCTGCCCCATCCTGTGCTGAGCGAGGCACTGTCCCTGCTCCCTGCCCTGCTCTGCCACCCCAGGGCCTCGTTTGAGTGGAGACTGTGCTAAATTCAGTTAAGCTGGACAAATACTCGCCAGAGACCCAGAGAAGAACCTCCCAGACTGATTTTCAGCTGTGGATCAGGCAAAATGTGATCCACGGTTCAATTCTCCAATGGGGGAAATTTGCACAGAATCCCTGCTTAGGTTTTTATTTTAAGCAAATCCTGTAAAACTCCATCTGAAGGAGACAGTGACTCCATCGCTCAGATCCTGCACACAGTACCCGGGAACACGAGTTCTGCTTTTATATAATAAAAAATGTAGAGTTTCCTCATGTTGCCATATGTTTTTGCATTTATCTGTGCACTTGCTATAACCCTCTCTGCTGTGTGTGCCTACAGTGCTATCTGTGTCAGCGCTGAAATGCAGCGAGCGAGTGTCATTCATGCAAAAAATGAGCCTAAAACCTCCCTGAAGAGGGGAATATAATAGAACACAATTGTATCATTTAAAAAACTTTGCATCATATTACACAGTAAAAGAAAGATAATATGTGCTATGATGGAGGAAGCAAATGAAATATTGCATTAACTCTTTAGCTGCCCTTGCTGCAGCAACCCTCACCAGCCCTCGTTGCATCCCTGTGTCAGTGAGCCCTGGCCCACTGGGATGTGTTGCTGCTTTTCATGTGGAGCTGGATGCTCTGCTCCAGGTTGGGTTGTTCCAGGTGTTGCCATCCCCTGGCTCCTGTTTTGGCTGGAAAACTGTGGGTGGGGAGAGCATGGATGCATAAGTCTGGGGTCAGGGGTTTGCTCCTGGCCGTCTGATGGACACCTTGGGCTGGGTGCTTTGGGAGGCATCACTGCCCACCTCATGCTACTGTGTGGCTGCAGCAGCTCTGCACCTATGGGACCCCCTCCCCGGCAGAGGGACCCATCTCCCCTGGGCTGACCCAGCCCTGCTGCTGCTGGCATGAGAAGGAATCTTCTCTTCCTCTCTTTGAATGCTATCTGTTCCCAAATCATGTATAAAACATTTGCAGAAACCACTTACTCCTCATGTATTTTTTATGAGGCCGATCCGAAGTTAAAATATATAAACATAAAAATATCAAGAAGTACTTTAGGAAAAAAAAGTTATTTCATAAACTATCAGGAGACCAATTTAAAACCTTGCGGCGGCTCCTGCCCACCCGGGCAGCCCTGCCTGATGCGAGGCCCCACCAGCGGGGACCCTTCCCATCACTTATCCTCTGGCAGGCTCAGGCTTTCACACTTGAGAAATAAACCCTATAATTTCATTTAATCCAGGGGATAATCTTTTTGTAACGTGCCAGGACAAAGATGGGAAGTTTTATTTCCCAAAGAGCAGATTAAGACAGTTTTGTGCTGGCAGACAGGAGAGCCCCAGTGCCTGTAGAACCCACCAGCATCCTTTGCTGGGGTGACTGTGGGCAGAGCCAGGCCCTGCCTGGCTTCCAGGTGGTTCCAACCCTGCTAACAAGGAGGAATTTACAGGCAATCCCAGCTCTGAAGATTTATTTTTCCCTTTCCAAGGACATGCATCCTTGTAAGCCTCCTCTTGCTGTGCATCGTTTCAGCTGCAGACAGAGTGGTGCAGGGTGCTGCTAGTTGTGCTGTGGGGCTGGGGGTGACCCGTAGGGGTGGTGACAACCATGGGTGCTCTGACCCCCAGCCAGGTTAAGGAATTAGGAGTTCCTTAACAGCATTAAGGAATAGCCTGACTGTGCTTTTGTCTGGCTCATGCTTAGTCCCGGTAACTGTGGGGTGGAGTGTGTCTGGGCTGCTCTGACCCCTGGGCTGAAGCCACTGGGATGCTACAGTGGGAAGCACCCCGCTTGTCTCCACACCCCTCATACCTGCTGTGTTTTCCTCCAGCCAAACCTGTGCTGGCAGTGACCTTGACTGTGAAATCCAGCCCAGGGACCATCGCGGCAGCTCACGCTGCTCCTATTCCTCCTTAACCACCTCAATTCCTCAAAACCCCTCCATAAGCTCTCAGGGCTGCCTCTTGCCATCAATCCCTGGAGAGCTGATGTTCATTTTTGCCATTTTTCTCTCTGGTGCTGAGTTGGGAGTTAATGGGAGGGAAGTACCGTCCATCCTGGTCACTGTGGTTCCTTTGTTGAATACTTCGTGCTCGTTTCCTGCTAAATCACCTCCCCAATCGCTATTTCTCCTTTTCCTTGTGTTTAGCTGGAAGGAAACATAAAAAGCTCCCTCAGCCCCTGAGTTTGCATCTAATCCTCACTGTGGAGCTGGCTGCATGTGCAGGGGGAGCTCATGGGGCCGGGGCAGCTCAGAACGGTGCTGATGCTCCGTAGTGTGATGTGCAGTTGAAATACAGCTAAAATCCCAGGCAGGGTGATGCAAAAGGCCTTTCCCTTCCCCATGCAGTCCCTCCTGGACTTGGTGAATCCTTCCTCAGAAAAGCAGCCTTCTATTTCCTTGTTAGGGCAGTTTTATTGGAAACCCCCGAGACGAACCCTTGCTTTGGTAGGTAAAAATTGCTACTTTTGTTAATTTTGCCTTTAAGCATTATTAGTTAAATATTGTTTCTTTAAAAATGTATTTAATTTAAACTAAAATGCTGGAAATTTCCTTTCGAGAGTACTTTTTTTCATGCGCATGAATATTAATGCCTTTCTCGGAGAGATCTACTTGAAAAAAACAAGAATAAATTAAATACCTACAGATTTTTCTAATTCCTCTTTTTGGTGACATGCCGTCATTACATCAAATTACTGAGATGTGCTCCCATTTTTGTGTGTGTGTGTGTGAAAATTATGGAATATAAAGTATATGTAAATGCAGCAAAAGGCTGTGAAGAAAGAACAGGGACAGGAGAGGCATTAGGTATTCAGCCAGCATCGTTGTGAGCCAATTAATCAAGCAGTGGTGAGGAAAGATGCAGAAACGATGAGTTCGCCCTTCATGTTGATGAGGCCGGTCCAGGGCAAATGCTGCTGCACCTGAGCTCGTAGTTAGGCATGCAGAAAGGAATCATGGGAATATCTTCACGCCTTTGTCTTTCTCGTGAAGGATGGAAAATGTCAAGCTGTTGTTTGGCTGCATGTGGGAGACTCGCTGAGAATTCACAGTCTGGCGAAGCTGCTTTAACTCTTTGTGGCCGGGCTCTCCTGGCACAGCGGGACGGGCTCCATGGGCCGGCTGCACAGGGGGGGTTCTCTCTGCCTCTCCCTGCCAGATGTGCCCCAGCTGGGGGGTGCAGAGGGAGGAGGTGTTGCATCCGCAGCCTGCCCTTTGCTTTCCCGAAGCCATTTCTCACATCACCTTCTCTCCATCCCTGCAGCTCTGGCACCAGCTGCTCCTTCCCATGGGATCAGTGGCTGCAGGACAGGACCAAGGGCCCCACCAGCCTTTCCCTGTTCTGTTTTTTCCCCTTCTCCTTGCTGTGGACACGTATATTATTTTTATTGCCTAAAATGGTAGCGATGAAGGTTTGGTGCCTGGAGGCCATGGGCTGTCTGCAGGGGGGTGCTCGCCCAGGGCCCCAGCCTCTCCCCATCCCTGTGATATGTGCCCTTCACTGTCATTCGTTTGGCTTTATGAGCCCCAAACTGCTCAATAGACATGATGCAAATAGGATGAGTTCTGCAGACTTTTATCTACCCCCTGCCTTGCTCAGGCAAGGTGGTTTGAATCTCTGGTCCTTCTCTTCACTCACCTGTGGACTTTATCCTGGTGGTCCGTGTTCCCAAACCTGGAATGGTCTCAGCTGCTTCTTGTCCTTGCTGAGTTGGTGAGAAAAACTGTATCCTGCCCATCACATAGGAAATGTTTCCCTCTCTAATCCCCATAAATCGTTTGCTTTTCCTTCAGCATCATGGTACTGTGGGCCTAATTTTATCTTCTGATCTGGAATAGCTCCTAGATCCTTTCTTTCTATCACACCAGTAATTCCCCAATTACACTGAGCTTCAGGGGCTGTGCTTTGCACCTGGATCCATCCGATCAATTCCTGGTTTCCTCAAATGATTTCAGGCATTTTTCAAGACCTTTGTCATTCTGATCCTGCCCTCACGCATTCAAAGCTTGCAAATTTAACAATTATTTTCCATCATATAGGTGGAAAATCACTGGCTATAGGACAGACCCATTCAACAGTTTTAATTTCAGCAGCCAACCACCGATCACTAGTCTCTGACTGCAGTTTTTCAACTGGTTTTACACTCACCAAATAGTATTTTCATCTCAACTCTGATTCCTCAGCTTGCTTGTGAGAATGCCATATAAGACGGTGTCAAAAATCTTATTAAAGTCAAGATATGACATTTACTGCTTCTTTTCTATCCAGAAGGCCTATTACCCTGTCGCAGATGAAAATTAGATCGGTTTGCCGCGATTTGTTCTTGACAAACCCATGTTGGCTGCTACTCACCCTGTTATCTTCTTGGTGCTTATAAATAGTTTGTTTGATCATTTGTTCCAATATTTTTCTGGGAACTGAAGTTGAACTGACTTAAACTGATTATAATTTCCCAGCCTCTCCTTCCCCTGCGCAGAGCAGGCTCTGCAGTGGCTGATGTGCATCGCCTGTGCCAGCTGTGGGGAGGGTTCCCTCACTGCTTTTTGGTGCCCTGGCATTCACTGTGCCAGCTGCCTGGTCTTTAGCTGTGTAAAAGAGGGTTTGCAGCCCTCCTCCCTCCCTTAGTACCCCTCCATCTCCTTCCCTTCTCATTTCTTGGTAGATGGCTCCTTCCCATGGTCTCCTGCAGAGCAAGGAGATGTTGTGCCCTGGGACATGTGCCCTGGGTCCTAACCCCATTGCTTGGTGCCATCAGTCTCACCATGTGCCAGGGATGTCCCCAACCTCCGCTGAGCTGATGCCAGCAAAACCTCTCTGGAGTTTTCCAGGTAGAGGCACAGATTGCAACCACAGCCACTCGCAGGCAGCCTGGAGCGGGAATTCCTGGCCAGCCCCTCATCAGGCAGCTCCTGGCCTCCTGCTCTGCCCTTTGGCATGAAGCTGTGGCAACGCCTCAGTGAGCACAGGGTGAGCGGTAGGCTCAGGGTGGGTGGACCGGGGCTGCTATTGGAGGATGCTCTGTCGGGTTCTCAGCGGCTCCTGCTCAACTGGAGATGAGAGGGGCTGGACACCAGAGCAGAGCCCGGTGGGGGAGAACACAGGGTCCATTGCCGGAGGCTTCTCATTATATGGAGAAGCATTTCCTTGTTTTTAATTAAATATAAAGACTATCTAACAGTTATAATTAGTACCAGGTGGTTCAGGATTAAAGGGACAGCATCAAAGGCTTGCCTGGGAGAAGCAGAGGCCAGGTTTGCCTCCTCCGTCATAAATCACCAGGAATCTCTGTTCTCTTGAAAATCCCTGTTGCATGAGGCTGCCTCTCAGTGCTGCTTGGGCTCCAGACAGGAATTCTGACCCTTACAAAGTCTCTGTTCATATTTTAAAGCAAGCAGAGCAGAACAATGGCTGATAAACATCAGTTTGCTGAGATCAAAACTTTCTGTGGAAGGGTCAGAGGTCTTCAGTGAAAGCTCCATCTATGCTGAGATGAAGCCTGGTGGGAATAGGGGAAGGATGGATGGAGTCACCTCCAGCAGCTGGGTTTTGCTTCTCTGGATTCCTGGTGCCCCCAGATGTCTTAATCTGCTGTCGGTATTGTCTCTGCTCTGGTGTGTCCCTTCCTGGGGTCTCTGCAGGACATCCCACATCATGCCTGGCTGCTGGATGGTCCAAGGACCTACAGATGCTCAGAGCCTTTGGAGTCTTCCCAGCTGTCTCCTGTGGGTCCTGGCCCCACAGCAGTGTGGAGCATCCTCCTGGGCCAGCCAGGCAGGGATGCAGGACACAGGCAGCAATAGCAGTGTCAGGGTGCTGCGGTGCCTGCCGGGTGGGTGATCTGGCCAGGCAGGAGGCAGCTTGGTGTCACTCCCAATCCCAGGCTGCTCTTTTGCTCTGTCTTTAATTTTATTTAACATCTCATTTGGTTTGCTCTGCTCAGCCCCTGCTCAGCCCATCAGCGCTGTGGGGGGAGCTGACAAACCCATTCCCCCTGTGATGGATCCAACATGCTGCCTCCTCTCCAGTGGGGCCGGTGCCTGAGAGCCCGCCCTGTCCAGCACGTCCTGCCCCTGCCCGCGGGCAGATCCCAGCCCTGCTGGGACATCCAGGGCTGTGAAGCACTGGAAGGTGCTGTGGTATTTAGGCCGCGGGATCCTGTCCCCAGGGGAAGTCAGACAAACACACAATAAGCTTTGACACAAATAGTGTTTATAAAATATTGCTTCTCCGGGACTGTCTTGCCTACAGTCATCAGGATGCTACTAGTTGCAATAAAATGGAACTGCTCTTTTCCTCCTCATCACAATTCCTGCCGGTGTCTGTTCCCTGGCCAGGCTCTCCTGGTGAGGATGCTAACTGGGAAGAGGGCTGCTGTTACCTCCCTGTGTGGTGCCTGCCTTGCATAAGCAGCCTGATAAACCCTGTGTGATGCTGCCAGACCTTTCAGTGCATAAAGAGCAGCCCATAGGGCTGGTTGCAAGGGCGAGACAGAAAATGTTAGCCCTGCTCCACAGGTCCAGGGGGTGTTATGCTGTGGGTGAGATGCAACAGCATCATTCCTTGTTGCCCGCGGGCCTGACGAGCTGCGGGGATGTTCTCGCCAGGTTGCAGCTCTGTTTTGCTTCAGCCCCAGCTGTGACCAGATGTTTGCTGTGTTCGCTCACCTTTGATAACAGGACTGGGAGAGGAAAGGCAAAGTCCATGCGTGGTCCAGCCGGGCAAATGGGAGTCCTGTCACCAGGAGCGGCCCCTGCCCCGATCGCAGCATAACTCATTTCACAATGTGTAAGGGAAGTTGAGTTATTAGGACATGTGACATTTATTTAGTTACATATCTCCTGTGGGAGGTTTCGGGGGCCATTAATGTAGCGTATTTGCATGGCTAGTTTACATGCCTTTGCTTGTTATTGCTGTCTATATTCCATGCACCTCACACTCAATTTCAATTCGAAGTTTGGCAGTTGAGGTGTCACGACTAAAAAATGGAATGGCCTCCCTCAGAAATGAAATAATTTTGTTGTTCAGTTCCGAGCGATTTTGTAATTTCATGCTTGTGTATGATAATTTTATGCTGTCCTGCTCCACGTAACTCAGCTCTGCCAAGCCCTGACAGGTGATAAATACAATCCTTTCCACCCGGCGTGCGATGGGCCAGGATGAGGAGAGGGGAGGGGGGAAAGTGGCGACTTCACATCTGAGGTCCTGGCGCAGCCGGAGCCGCCGCGGCCCCGTTCTGGCATCATTTCACGCCTGGATTCCAGCAGGCGCATCCCCCCGGCTGCGGCGGTGGCACCGGGGGTCAGGGAAGTGTTTTGGCAATGGGATGACGCTGGAGGGGAGCCAGGAGATGTTGTGTACGGAGGGGGAAAGTTATGACTTCGGTGTGTCCCCACGCACGGGCCCAGGATGCGGCGCGTGATTTAGAGCCCAGACTCTCTCTAATGGAGTTCAATAGAACCGTAACCTTTTGGAGAAATTATTTTTACAAATCTGTTAAACATTTGAAAGACAGCAATTTCCAATAAAAGAATATGAGTCCTTAACATTTATCACCAGGCTACAGATTTTATAACTGTTACTTCATATTGTTCTTGTAAAAAATGTTTCTCCTCCTGAGAGCAGATGAGTCAAAAGACTATTAAGGAAATGCCAGAGGTACAAGGGGGATATAATGGGTGCCAATAAAATGAAAGCAGAAGCAAACCATTTAAATTAAATTCAAGTGGTGATGAGAATCATCATTCCAACTACAAACCTGGAAAGCTAAACACTGCTCCATTGCTCCTCAGCCTTGCTGAGCCGTGCTGAATGCTGAGCCCATGCGATGCAGGATGGGCAGTGGTGCTGAGTCTGGCTGTATCTCAGGACTGGGGTGCTGGCAGGGATGGAGCTGGGGGGTATGGAGCCTCCCAGGACAGCAGGCGGGGAAGCTGCTCCCAAACCAGCTCGTTTTGGGGGAAAGCTGCTGACCTGTGGGTGAGGAGAGGCAGGAATGGGTTGAAGCTCCCAGAGGAACAGGGGGTGAATTCCCTGTGGGAAGGGCTGAGCCACCTGTGTGGCTACAGACACTTGTGGCAGTGGAAAGAGCAGTACTTGTGCAGATCTCTGGTGCTGTCTGGGGCTGTTTGAGTGTGCTGGGATGAGCACCATGGGCAAGCCTGAGCTGTGCCATGCTGCCAGCCAGATGCTGAGGGGAAGATGCCTCTTTGCTTGAGATTCAGGCTCCTCTCCCCATCCCTCTCCTGCCTTTGGACCTGTTGGGGTGGAGTCTGCAGCAGCTTCCCTGGGGGTTGGACTTCCCTCCAGGAGAGCAGAAGGTGAGGGAATTCCTGGGTCGCGGGGGGTGATGATGGGAAGCACCCACTGTCCAGCAGCTCCTGGCAGCAGCCCCTTCCCTCCCAGCCCTGCCTGGGCCTCTCGCACCTCCCATCTGCTGCCCAGCCATGCCAGGACCTGGGCTTGCGTGGCTGAGGGCCATGCTTTGGGTCCTCGTGCTAATGATGGTGCAGGGCACCATGACAGGCAGGTCCATGTGCAATACGTGTATTCCCCACTGCAGGAGCACAGGCACCGCTCACACCAGCACAGCGGGAGCCAGTGGGTTTGTTTGCCTGTGTATATAGGGGGTAGGAGCTGCCTGCTAAGGATATGCCTGAGCTGGAGAGGTCGTGTGTCCAGACTGAACCTGACTGGAATTGATGAACCTCTGCAAACCTTATGAAGCACTCCTCTGGTTCCTAAATAAGGGAACCTCAGAGCAAAAGGCTGCTTCAAGCCATAGCTAAGGTTCACCAGACACTCTGCTTCCAGCTCTACTGAGCACCATCATCAAAAATCATCCTGTGTGCTCTTCTCCCCTTCCTCCTGCCCTGCTTCCCTACCACAGGCTTGCTGGCACAGGGTGCCCAGAGGAGCTGTGGCTGTCCCATCCCTGGCAGTGTTCAAGGCCAGGTTGGACACAGGGGCTTGGAGCAATCTGCTCTAGTGGAAGGGATGTGTTCAGCTGGCCAAGACTTAGCCACTTCTTCATATGGCTTATCACACGATGCTGCTCTGCGGTATCTGGGCACTTGCAGTCTGGGAGAGGGTTTGTCAGTCCCACGTGCTTGTGTCCTGCTGCTCCCAGCTCCCTCCCTGTGTCCCAGCCAGGAACAGCCCCGGTACATCCCTGTGCCTGGCTGAGCAGAGGCTGCGGCTCCCTGGGGTGGCCCTTTGGGGCTTCCCAAGCACAGCAGCGAGCCCGGGGGGTGGGAGCGTTGATCAGCCCCTTCCCTGCAAATTACCTCCATAACGTGATGCTGCTCCGGACACAGCCGTAAACTAGAGCTGGGTTTTTTGTTGCATATTTTCACACGTTGCATATTTAACGTCTCTCTGAAAATATAAATAAAACATTCGTAACCATTAGAAATCCTCCGGATCTGGGAAGCGCCTAAGAATTTATTTGTTTTCAGGAGGATCATACATATTGTATTAAAACTATATAAAGGGTTTAATAAAATGGCAAAAATAAAGCAAGAGCGAAGGCTCTCAATCTGCACTGAGAGGAGGGAAGTGATCTTTCTTTGATGCCTATTAAATGTTCCAGCAGATGAAACCCTATATTCTGCCAGGAAATGAGTTTGCCACAAGCCGATTGGGTGCTGTCGTGTGTGCTCGACTTTACCACTGTCATTCCTCTTCCTCGAGCAGCAATACATTACACCGCCTCCATTTTTCATTCCTCACTGCCCGAAATGCAAATTTCCTCTCTCTTGTTTATATTAGGTTTTCAAATATATGGAAATCCAGATATCTGGAGGAAAATGTCAGGGCCAGAAATACTCGTGATCTGTCTTTTTCCCTGGCCTGACACTTTTCTCCATCACTTACTGAAGGCGTGTGAGGAGCGTTACCAGTGGCGAGGCTGCGGGTCCAGGGGATGCTGGATCCCGGGGCTGGGATGCGGTGGGGTGCTGCCTGCTGTGCTCCAGTGTTCGCAGAGGTTTTGTCACCCCTGTAAAGCTGAACACATGGTCTGTGGAGGACAAGGGCCGCATTGTGCAGGGAAGGTGTCTGAGCGAAGGGGGGGCGGGTGACAGCTCAACAGGGAGAGGGTGGGCTCTGCCTGGGCACCCGGCTTGGATGCTGCCTGTGGCTCAGGAATTGCTGGAGCTGGTAAAGATGTGTGTTGGGGGGAAGGTCGTTGGAAAGGGCTCCCAAGAGACCCTCACCTTACACCCTGACTTTGCTGGGCTGGGGAAATGCTGCTGTGGCTCTGGGGTTGGTGACAAGCTCCCACATCAATGCCGCTGCATCCAATGGGAAAGGGGGAGATGTTAACACAGTACCAGGCAAATCATGTACCTCAGGAGGAGTTTATGGCCAAATCAGGCTGAGCACCTGCAGTTCCCCTCTGTTTTCTCAAGTAGGAGGTATGCAAATAACTTTCAGTAAGGGCAGATGTGACCTTACAGAGCAAACAGCACTTGGTGCTTTCAGCTCAGGGTGTTTGTGAATTGCCCATCTCTCCCCCCGACCTACCCTGTGCTATGGATTTCTCATGGTGGCCCAGCCCTCAAGGCTGGTAAATGTGCTGGTTTATACTGGGCAGACCCAGACCTGCCCTGCCCTCAGCTCAGTGCCACTTCCACACTGAAGGTGCTCAGCGTGGCTGCTTGCCCATGGCTCAGCTCCTGTTCATGGACATGCCTGGCCACGGATGCTGCATGTCTGCAGGGGCTGCAATGCTCCTGTGCATCACTGAGCTGAGACGCTGGGGCAGACAAGTGCATTGACGTGGGCTGCAGGTTAGATGAGAGCAATCCATGATATCAGGTACCTTGCTATCCACTGCGAGCTGGGGAGGAAGAAGTAGAGGTGTAAGAGGAAGGAACAAGCTACCATGGGTGCATGGGCTGTGAATGACATGCTGATAATGAATGTGAACTGCATTGATTGCTTCTCTATGAAGAAGAGAGCTATTTTAGGCACTGGCAGCTTTAGGGGATGATCTGAAGGCAAAAATCTCTGTCTCCCAGTGATGGAGAAAACCTTGATGTGCCTCAAATCGTGTCATGAGAATCCTTCTAACAGGTACCAGGAGGCTGCAACCATCGCTAGAGTCAGCACAACACTTGTTCCTTTCTTGTTTCTCCACGCAAGTACCTGGAGAGCTGAGGGAATGATGCGTAGCAGCAAATTCCCTATTAATAGGGTTTTATCGCATCCTGTTCGCATTTCTGAATGAGTGTGTTACTCAGAACTGTGCTTCTAATGCTTTGCCCACATTGATGGCTTATGCACAAAACCTGCCACCAGGCTCTGGTTATCACTGCTCTTGGCACCGCTTTCACCTTGCAGCCCTGCTCAACTAAAGCATCCCCAGACAAATCGAGTCTTCTGAATTCTGCCATCAGTGCAGACCGTGGAACTCGTGGGGCACATCCGAGTGGAGCCTCTGCTTTCCTGATCAGTCGAGCTCCAGTGCTTGAACACCGTGCGAAGAACATCGTAAAAGGTTGCAAACCCAGTTACACTGAAATCTGTGTTTGAATGAATTTTGTATACACAGGAATGTTTTCATCTGTTTATTTAGCTCTGCACAAACACTCCTTCAAGCACTTACACACAAGACAGCAAAGAGGTTGTACAACCTCCATGCTCTCAAAGGCCACGGTCTTTTCAACTAGGTATTTAGCGCCCAGAAAAAAAACCTCAGTATTTCTGAAATCACAGGGAAAATGCAGGAGTAAGAAACAAACAAGCAAGAAAAATCAACCCCCTCTGCTGAGCATCATCTGTGCTGCTCCAAACACGCACAGAGAAAAAGCTAATGCAGGTCCCGAGCCTGGAGAGCCCGTGGAGAGGTTTGTCCCTGGTGTACAGCTCACCAGGGCTGCAGGTTCTGCCTTAAGAGGCGCCTTTTCAGATTTAAACTTGCATCTTTATAGCAAACATATCCCTTTTCTGTGTCATTCATAAAAGCCTCAAGCATGTGCTTAACTTTAAGCCCCTGCTGAGCTGAAATCGCTGAGTGCTTTGCTTCATCAGAGCTCAACTTGTGCGCAGCCCCTGGCAGAGCGCGAGCTGTTGAGTGTGTGTCAGTGTGATGCTGCAGTGGGTTTGTCACCTCCAGACTCCACCGGTGCTGGCGTCACTGCGTGTTTCCTCACACCATTGGGAAAGGCTTTCCTGGAATTACGGAGAACTGCTCCTGACAGACGCTGGTTTGCTGGTTGTTTGCTGAGTCAGGGGACAGCGCTTCCCAAATCAGCCTGCACCGTTCAGTGTGCTTCCGAAACCCAAACTGTGGTGCTGTGACTCAAGAAGCCGAACTGCCATGCCCAGATTCTTCTTCCCAGAGTGGCAATCAGGATGTAGACCTGGCAAAGGGAAATCAGATCCAGGAAATACATGGGGAACAGGGCTTGTATTCTCCATCCTCTCTGCTGGAGGTGGCTGGTTTTTCCCGCAGAGCGGTGTCAATACTGTGCTTGCGGGAGCAGCACCAGGTAACCCCAGACGTCTCCCTGCCCCAGCTCCCCCTGCCCAGGCTCTGTGCTCTGGCAGACTTCTTGTTCCAAACCAGTGGACCTTGTCACACGTCAGAATGCATAATCCGAGCCCTTGAAGGGCCAGGAGCTGAGAGAAAGCAGGGTGGACCTTTACTTCTTCGATTGTCAGCTCTAAGCTGACAAATATGAATTGGAATTATAAACTCTAAAACGGAAGTATGAGGGGTTTTCTTTATCTTCCCCCTCCCCTGCCCCGTTGTGTCCCCAGACTCCACATCCTTGGTTTCTTTCCCTTCTTCCCTTTGGTACCACCACTGAGGGCAGAGAGAGCACTGTCCACGAGGCAGCTCCCAGCACAACCAATAGTTTTATTTCACCAGGATGAATTAATACACGGAAATAATCTGCAGATTACAAGTCCTTCAGCAACGTATGACTCAGAGCCGGGCAAGCAGCCAGCACTGAGAGGCAAACTGTTTGCAGCTCAGCCCTTCTGCATGGTCTGGTTTGAAGTAAGGCATAAAGAGACACACAACTTCACACTGGGACACTTGAGCACGAGATCCTGAGCCTCAGCCTTAACCACTGCACTTGGCTCATGTGCACTGGGTTTCAGATGCAATTTGGATTCACTTCATGCAGGTTAAGTGTCTTGGTCACCAGAAACTGGCCTGTTCCCTGCCTTGCATTGCACAACCCCAGAGATCTGGGGAAGGACATCAGGTTTTCCCCTCAATCCATTGCAGCTGCAGGTGATGCATCAGAGTGAAGGTTTTCAATGATGATCTTTACAAACAGGCCATCCATCATTAGTGAAGGTCAAGCTGCAGATGAATTCCATCATTTTACAATCATACACTTCCCCCCCTTGCCCTTGGTTGGGTCTTCAACAGAAAGTGAAGCTCGTGTGTGTGTTTTCTAGTTGACTAGAGAGTGTGCTCCATATACTCAGTAGAATGAACGGAGGAGGAGAGCAAGATGTCATGGTTGGTTCTTCGTCTTTTCAGAAGGTGATGAAAATAAATCCTCATGGTACATGGGCAGCCCTACAGATGGTACTTGACCTCCTGGTTCTGCAAAGACCCTTTGAAGCAGAGAGCAAGGAAAAACTGTTCCAGTTCATAAAAGAGAGAGCCAGGAAGGTTGGATAAAGGCTGTAGATCTCCTTGTAAGGTCTCCCAAAGGCACATCCTCTGAAGTGGTAAGAGTAACCAACTGCCCACCCATGCTTAGCTTCAGCTTAGAAAGCCTGAGTTCTCTTGGTCCAGAAATGCATTTGGAGGGAGGAGGTGAAGATGATGGTTACAACCAACTTATTCCAAGACATCTTTAATTCACAGATGTCTTTGAGTACATCGTTTTCCTTTTAGCCACCAGCAAGACCTGAAAATAGAGGCCAGAATGGATCATCAAAGTATTAAAGCTGGAAGAACAACAGAGCAAGGGAAGGAGCAATTAAGGCACAAATTCAGTTGTAGGAAGAATAGGAAGACATTCAGGGTGGCTTTTGGATGACTCTGTGCTTGACCCACTTAAGCCCTATCTAATGGGAAGCCCAGCTTTAGAAAGGAGAGTGATGTTCTTGGGCTCTGCAGCTCCACACCGTGGGCTGTCGGCTGTTCATGTCACACTCTGGGCACGTCCAGGCTGGGAATAAACCTCCTCCTCCTCCATGCAGTGGAAGAATTCCTCTTTGCTGTCAGAGGACACACTAGAACAGAGGAGCTCCTACCTGGCTTGTGCCACCACCGCGGAGCGTGGTCTCTGCAGCGCGCAAAGGCACTGGAATGTGTCATGTACATCATTTAAATTAATGGTGCTAAAACAACAATGCTATTTTTAATATTTAAAGACCCCCTTTGAAGAACAGGAGAATCTGTCACCTTCCCAGTGGGTTTGAGTCCTGCGTTCTGAGGGGTTTTCTTCTCTGATTAAAGGAGTTGGGTGCATGAGGAACAGCTAGACGTGATGTGCTGGGAGGGGGTGTGGGACCAAGACGTGTCCTGGAGAGCAGCTCCTGCTCGCAGTGCTTGAGCTGGGTGGGTTTTCCAGGCTCTCTTCGTGAAGCTCCCACCCAGGGAGCTTGTGTCCAAAATAAGGTCAGTGGAAACATGGAGCAGCATCTGACCCACCTTCCCCTGCAGCCAACCATGCATGGACCTTGTGCACCACTGCCTGTAGACACTGGACTCCAGGAGCTCCTGGGGTGGCTGATTGCGTGTCCGTGTGTTTAGCTGCCTTTCCACCTCTCCCAGATTTCCACCCAGATGAGGTTTGCTGTGAAGAAGGAGCTGCCTCCTGAGCCTCTGAGGTGACCAAGGGCCAAGATCCAGCCCTCGACCTCCCAAAAGCTGCTCTTCCTCTGCTAGAAATGCATCTTCCCAAGTGGAGTGCTGGGAAGCAGAGGAGAAGGGCCCATTGTCAGCAGGGAGCAGATATTAATGTTATTGGAGGGAAAAGACTATTAGGATTCTGTAGCTCTGAAAAATACATAAGTCTGAAATAAGACTAATGAGACATTTACTGGTGCGGTTGGGTTGCATTAATGACCCTTCAGAGGATACAATTGCAAAAGGCTTTCACTGTAATTGCCACGCTAATGATGGGCAGTGACATCATTTTAGACCAAATGTGATGCTTGCTTTGGATGCGTTTCAAACCGGGACTCCTCGGCTGGCGTATGAGGCCTGTCAACATTACAGGCTGGCTCTGGGATCTGCTGACCATCTTTCTTAGCTGCCTCCTTGGCTACTGGCTTCCCTCCAGCCTGGCCCCAGTGTCCAGCATTCCTCAGCTTTTTAAGGTGCTTCTGGGACTGTGAGCTGAGCACGGCGATTTGTCAGCACTCGGTTCCCGGAGGAGGGAGAAGCGGGGGCAGAGCCACACACCTCCTTTTAATCTGCAGGCATCCTAAAAAGGCTTTGTCTAAACAGTGATTTATTATCTCCTGGCATAGCCCGAAGCACATCTGCGCTGTGGAACCCTTGGACAATACCTGCTCCCGGCGCACGTCTGCAGCCGGTGGGGACAGGCTCATCCCCGGCTTCCCCAGCGCCTCTGGGCTTAGAGGAACGTATTAATTAACCTCATTATCCAGGACCACTTCAGCACTCACAGACAGGGTGTTCCCGCAGCGAGGCAGGGGGCTGGAGGGCTCCCACATGTGGAGGGTGCGGATATTTGCCTCTGCAGGGACACAGGTGGGAGCAGCTGATGGAGTAGATGGGCTCATCCCAACGCCTCTGCTGATCCAGCACCCCCTGTGCTCTGCTCCCGGAGGGAAGCTGGATGGAGCCAGGTCTCTCCCAGCACCGGCTCTGCCCGCAGGTTGTTGGGGTGCGGAGCAGGTCTGGGCTCAGGAAGGAGCTGGTGGTGGCTGCGTGCCCTGTCCCGGCTGCTCCCAGCCAGCGCTGGGGACGGATTGACAGCGGCTTGTTAAGCCTGACAGAGCATCGAATTGTAAAGAGTGGGAGAGAGCAGGGCTTTTTAATTAAATAAAAAAGGCAAGTCGTGATTCCTGCCTTCCCTCTTCAGCTCCTCTGGAAGCA
>NW_009936949.1:19097-20335 GCF_000696875.1 Nestor notabilis
GCTACTGCTCCCTGCCCAGCCCTCCCACCAGGGCTCTGCCTTTGAAGGTGGAGGCGCTGCTGTGTGACTGTCCTCAGGGACATTCATTTGCTTTCCTACAGACCTGCTGGTTGTCACCAGAAAACATCCACACAGGCTCATACCATCCCCCTGTTCCCGGCAGCAGCCTGGGACGTGCTGATACCAGTACCAGGTACTGGCACAGGAGCTGCTCCTGGTCACAGTGGGACCGGGGCAGTGTGCGGAATGCCAGGCGGGGGTTCAGCTTTGCCTGTGGTTTTCTGGTGGGTGGGTGGGGGTTTTGGAGCTTGTTCTGCCTCCAGGGAGGTGAATGGTGATGGGGAATGTTGTCTCAGGTGAAGGTACTTATGATTAGCAGCCATAAACCACAAATCTCTATCATGAGGGAAGTGGGGGGAGCAGTAATCCTCGAAATGGAAAAATGGCACAAACATCCATAATCCTTAACTGCTGTAATTCCCAAATCCCCTCTCTCCATCCCCAACTTGTCGATTCTCTGCACTTCCCAGTGTGTCCAGCTGACACCAGCGAGGGTCCTGCTGAGCTGCTTTCTGGAAAATCCTCTAAATAAACATATAAATAAATCAAAATCTTCTTTCCTGGTGTCCGAAGGCACCTGCCCCTTGGCACAGGCCCTGAGCAGCATCTCCGTGGGTCTTGCTGAGGCAGAATGAGCTGTACTTTGCTCACCCGCAGCCCAAAGGTGAGCTCCACTCCTGTAACCCAGAGCGCTGTGGCCCCGTTTCCCTTCTCCCTCCTGCTCCAGCCCGGTGCCCCACCAGCCCTTTGGCAGATCCCAAAGGAGGAGCCGTGGCTGGGGCAGCTCCGCAGGTGCGGGCGGCAGCACGGAGCAGGCTTCAACTCAAGGTCTGTTCCCTGCTTGAGCGATCAACATCATTTCCATACTATAATTACATTGCCCAATCCTCTCCTGATTTTACTGCTATCTTGTAAGGCGTCCCGGCTGTGAGTAATTTAAAGCTATATGAGATGTCAGGCTCTGTGAAACAATCACCCCTCAAAGAAATATGGTCTGAGATAATAATTGATAAGTCCCATTAGGCAGCGGGGCCAGCTCTTTCTGACTTGGCCTCTTCTGAGGCAGCCTTGTTGATTCCCCTCCTGGAATCCCTTCACTGGGAGTTCAGCTCTGAGGGCAGACCCCTGGCTGGCTGGAGCAGGGTGATGTCTCACTGCAGGGCACAGGGGGGTAACCG
>NW_009936949.1:20425-26123 GCF_000696875.1 Nestor notabilis
TTGTTGTGTGGGGGGGGTGGGGGGGGGGGTGTGTTTGTCTCAGCGGTTTCTCCTCATCCTCGTCAGCACTCACAAAACCCACCCATTATCCCCCTGCTCCTTGTCCCGCACTCCAGGTCCCAGCACTGCTGTCCCTTCCCGGGATGCCCGGGCTGGCAGGGGACCCACGTCTGCTCCACCTCCCGCAGCAGCGGGGTGGGAAGAGCATCCTTGGCACCACAGTTTGTCCTCACTAATGGTTGCTGGGCCCAGACTTGGTGCTGGATTGAGAAGCCACTTTTGGTTTGGAGCTACATGACAAGGGCTGCCCCATCACCAGCCTCCAGTGAGGATTCGAGGCACCTGAAACTCCTGATTCCTTCAAGCTGCAACCACATGCATAAATACAGATACACACATGCACATGCATGCGTGTAACCATCCACGTATGCATATATAGGCATCTATATGTATATGAACACATAGACACACATGCCCCTACACACACTTGAGGTTCCCCCCAGCCTCACCCACTCAGGAGAGAGGAAACAGAAAACTGTGGTTTATTCCTGTCATTTGGGTTTGTATTTTTAACGGTGCATCTCCAGCTTCTCAGGGGTTCTGCACTTCTACAAACTCTCTTCCTTTAAACTTGTAAACTTTTAATTAGGGAAGAGAATGTAAACTTAATTTGTGTTGCCTGAAAGAGGTTCTGCCCATGACAACAGGATGAGTGATGAATTATGCAAGTCGCAAGGGAAAGGCTGGCTTTTCCTGATGTGCTACTTCATAATTGCATAAACTACCGCACTCCTGAATCGGGCAAACAGTGTTTTACACATCCAGTAACCTTTAGAAAGCGGTGACAGCTCATTTGTGATGTTCTATTAGAAATAACAAAAATAATTACAACAAGAATTTTAAGAAGTTGGCAAAACTCCGACATTCTCTCCAGAAAAGGTGAAGAGTTGGGGACAAAACAGCTCTTCAGAAAAGAGAGTTCTCTTCTCCTTGTATTTGGAAATAAGTAACAGGAATTGAAGGTGGGCTTTGTTAGGGGAAGGGTTTTACCTGTCAGAGCCAGTTTGTTGTGTATGGTGGGACAGGACTCAACAAAGGGAAACCCTCAGCTCTGAGACCCGCAGTACGAAATGAATGGGGGGTGACATTTGGGGTGAACCGGGAGCATTTCGGCTTTGTGTTTGCTTTAACCTCTTTGGAAAACAAGGTGCCTTGTTTTCCAAGGGGAAACAGGAGGGGGCTCATCATTGGGGATCTTTTTTCACTTCCCCCGGAGTGAGTTTGCAGAGGTGGAAATCTCTATTTCCCCGAATGGAAATTCTGAGGAAACGTTCCAACTCATAAACACTGAAACAACCTTATTCCAGTGACACGATGGGACAGCTGCTGCAATGTTCTAATAAACCAGGAGGAAAAAAAGAAATATGCCATAACTCACTGATAGCTTTGAAATGTTTAAGAGAGTAGAGAAAGTGGGAACAGATCAGTTCTGATCCGGGATTGTTTCATTGAAAAATTCATCAAGACGAGCAAGTCCCTGCGGGATGTTTTGATGTGGATGTAAAAGTGCTTTTGTGGAAAACATCTGGTGTTGGAGGGATTCGCTGGTTCCTCTGAACAACTCCCGAGCTCAGGTTATCCTGGGGGCTGGAGCTCATCACCCCGCTCTCCCCGGTGATGGAGCAGTGTGGGGACCTGTAGGCACTGCTGCTGTCTGCTCCTGGCAGAGGGAAATCCCCACACAGGGGTCCTGGTAAAGGAAACTCTTTGCCCTGGGTTTCCCCAGCAGTGTTTCAGAGGTCTGAGTCTTAGGTAAGTAAGTTAACAATGGAGTGGTGCAGGAATAGGAGCAGCTCTGGGTGCCCCCGGAGAGGGACCCAGAACAAAGAAATCCTTGGGGGTTTATACCCTCGCAGTCTGTGGACCCGACTGTCACACTCTGTTAATGTGTCTTGCTCGCATCTCTTGGTCCATGGTGGATTTCGGTCTGGGGTCTCCTTGTCCATCATCGGGTTTTATTTTGTTGTCTTGTTGGGCTGTAAATTCCTTCTTATTTCTCTGGTTGTTGCCCCTTGGTATTGATTCTTTATCTTCCAACTTGCATTGGTCTCGAGGCTTTGATTTACACAAGTAAGTGTGGGGTCACACAAGGGGGAGCAGGGGGTGCTGGGGGGAACAGCAGCAGGAGTAGGGCTTTGTGCATGGAAGGAGAGCGTCTGATCAGCTCTGCCCCACCTGAGGTTGAACACTTCTCTGTCTAGAGATGGTTTGGAATCCTGGATCTCATACTTGACCGAGGCTCCCCCCACCAGCACCACCAGGGCACACAGAAGGGCCCTTCCTTTGCCCTGTAAAGCTCTGTTAGGGCTGTAGCAGCAAAACAAAAATGCAAATGTTTATCTCGAGTCCTCTTTCAGGCTGGGGAAGCAGCTTTACACATTCAGCATCCGCAGCCTCCCTGGAGAAATCCCAGCTCTGTTTTGTAAGCAGAAGTAAAAGTCTTTGCCACACAGCTACCATCAAAGTTTTGACAGGAAAGCAACTGCTTTTAAAACACACGGGTAGCATGCACTGATTGGGATTCATTCCCTGTCTGCTGAGGAAGCAGCCCTCTCCGTGGCTGCAGTGGCCCATGGCAGTATGTGTGGTGTTCCCCTGCTCCTGGTGGGACACGGGGGCTGGTGGTGCTGGAGCTGCTGGTGCTGTTCCCCAAGGCTGCACCTCGCTGTACCGAGCCATTCACAGCCTTTTGCAAACCTGCAGGGACAGTGGTGTGGCCATCGTGCCATGTGCTGGGGAACGGAGCTGGAGCAACATCCACCTCTGCCCAGTGGGGACAGGAGATGCAAAACCATCACTTTCTCCTTTTGTTCCTGCCGAAGGGCTCGCTGGCAGCCAGCTCCTTGCTCCAGAAGAACTGAAACTGGAAAGACTTAAAGAGACCATAATTTGATATTTCAAAACCTTAAAATGTGGTCATTCAGAAGCAGGCAGAGCCGGGGGGAGGCTGGTGCAAAGCAAAGGAACTTGTCAGTGTGTCCTTTTCCCTTTATTAATCCTATTTTTAGGTATGTGAAAGAATGAAATGAATTACTTTACATCTTACCTTATTATTTAAAGTCTTTACTCCCTTTCCCAACTTCCATTGCCAGTCACTTTTGCTGATAAACCTCTTTACCAGTAACAAAAGCCACGGCATGGTTGCATCATGCTGGCAGGTGGTCAGAGGGTCCTCACTGGTGGCCATCCCTAGGGACGGGTCCAGCACTCGTGTGACACTGTGGGGCTCCTCTGCTGGGCCAGGTCAGGGGACAAACACTGCTTGTGATACCCATTGCCCCAGTGATACCCACTACCCGCATTGATACCCACTGCCCCCAGTGATACCCACTACCCCCAGTGCAATGGGAGCTTTTGCTGGGAGAGCGACTCTTCTTTTGGCTTTGCATGTTCCAGGCGTATTGCCTTCACTTTCAAATCATCTTTCCTACCTCTTTCTTGGGTTGTAAATTTACCGCTATTAATTAATTTATAATTAAGTTCTATACAGCAACCGCTCACTCTGAGCGAGATGATTTCAGATAATCTCAGTTTGTCAAAATATGCCTGTCTCCTTTCAAAGCCGCAAGGAAAACACTGTGCAGCTCCAGGGTTTGAGATGTGAAACAGAGAGACAGTACAAGTATGTGCCCTGGAGGAGTCAGCTCCCCAGCACGAGACAGGGAAGGAAAACACGCGCTGGGATTTTGGATGCAGAACATTCCCCACTGCAGTGTGGGGTGCACTGGTGGGATGTGCGGAGGGCTGTCCCCAGCCTCTCCTTGCCCAGCCCTGGCCCCTTAGTTTCTGTGCTTCCCCATCCAGCCACAATCCTCATGCTCCCGCTCACAACAGGAACCTGGATGGACCAAGCACGGGGGCCAGCGGGGGCCCCCATGGCCTGACATAGCACAGAGCCTGCGGTGTGGCTGAATTAAATAACAACTAATCCCTGCAGGAAGTGTGGAAGCCGTATTTAACACAGGCAGACCATAACCTGTTCACTGTCTAATTGGCTGCAAACCAAACAAGCACCAGATACCCAGTTACAGGATTGTACACCAAGCATCCTCTGTCCCGCTGTAACTCAGGCTCAGGGAACCATTTAACTGCTCGTAAACAAGGTGCATGGTTTAATTTGAAAGGTTATTGCGATTTAATACGGCTGAGTGTGGTGAGGTCCCCACATGGCAAGTGGCAGGAACTGTTCTCATCCAAAAGCAGCACCCACCGGTCCCAGAGCATCCATTCAGTGCAAAACCCCCGTGCACAGATGCAGGACACAGTCGGGGTGAGGTTTGCTTCCCAGTGGTCCTGTGGACCAAGATGGGATGTGAAAGGCTCTGGGAGCTGCTGCTGCTTCCTTAACATAGAGGAATGTCCCCAGGAGTAATGGCAGGCCCCCCAGCAGCACTGGCAGGGTGCACCCCCAAAATGGGGGTGCGGGATGTGTACCCCGCAGGGGTGGAGCTGAAACACGGGAATCATCCAGATTCCTCCCCTTCCTGAGGCAATTTCAAAGAAAGTCACTTGTGTGCTCGGGTTCTTGCTCACACCCGTCACCCTGTCACCAGGAGGTCATCCTCCTCTGGCCTGGTGATGTCTGCGCTGGTTGGGAGCACCCACGACTTCAAATCCCATCTGCCATTTCTGTCCTATTCCCGCCTTGTTTGATGAGCTGAGGTGGTGGATCTGCCGTCGGCAGGGACCCTGGAATGCCTGAGGGGAGGAATAGGCTGGACTGATTGTGCAGCTCAGAAGAGCAGCAGAGGAGCCAGCAAAAGCCCTGGTGTGACTGTGGGCACGGTGCGAACTTCTGCACCGTGAGAGGGGGCTGAAGAGGACGCAGCGGGGCAGGGTCTGCAGAAGCACAGCAGGTTACAGTGCTGGCAATACCCGATGCCCCGGCACGCCGTGCCAGGCTGGTTTGCCTCGGTGGTCCTCAGCCCCCCGAGCTCCAGCGATGGGGATGGTGTCTGAGGTGACACCTCACATCCAGACAGGAGCCAGCTCCCGAGCACAGGGCAGAGGGTAACAAAGATCAGAACGAAGTGAAAACGACATCGGCTCTCTCTGTATTGTTTCTTTCTGGGAGTAGCAGGAGCAAAGAAAAACAAACAAGTCTAACTAAGTGCTTTGGCAATTATACAGACAAACAAATCACTTTCCCAAATTGCTTCTTTGGGGAATTACAGCTCCTGGAAATGAAACACAAACAGATTATTAAAAAAGAGCTTCCCGTTGGGAGAGAAACAGTATTTACAAGAGAAGATGTGCCTAGCTGGACCTCTAATTGCTGTTCATTATCTCATATTGATTTAATTAGTTGCTGCACTCAGGTCTAAATTGCCTGCTGTCCTCAGCGGGGATTTAGGAGCCAGGGCGCCTCCCTGACCTGCCGGGCAGCGGGGGTCCCCTCCGAGATGGGGACGTGGTGATGGAGCAGGGGTCCCTGCGCCGGGGTGTCGGCGGGCAGGGGCAGCGGCATGTCCTCGTGGGCTGGTCCGTTTGCGGAACCTGCAGCACTAATGAACTGAAGTAATTAGTCAGAGTGTCTCCATAGGACAGAATTGAAGTGTCCTGTGGAGGCGGGTGAGATGCATCTCCAGGGCTGGCTGCTGGAGAGGGAGGTGACGGGGGCAGCGGGATGTGCCCTGTC
>NW_009936949.1:26525-26977 GCF_000696875.1 Nestor notabilis
ATCCGCCTGCCTCCACGGGCTGGAGCCGGAGCCTCGCCAGGGGCTGCAGAGCCAAGGCAGGGACAGCCGTGGAGTGCGGGTGTGTGTGCACACACGGCCCCGTGCACGTGGATGCACATGGGCACACGTTGCATCCAGAGCTTTAAAGCCAGTCCCCCTTTTCCCATCCCTACATCCAGAGGTTCCCGTTTCCCAGTACAAGGATTTTCACTGGAAAATCCTTGGGATGCTGCTGACAAGTCATGGGCACGCTTCTGCTGATAGACACCAGGATTGTATTTCCTCGTGTTTGTCAGCGTGCTGATCCCATCTTCCCCGAGGCACTGGAAGAATTACTATAGTCTAAAGCTAAGAAATGGTCCCTCATGCAGGGAGCCACACGAAGGTGAGCCAGTCCTGGTTAATTCTCACGGTGTGTGTGCACATGCCCACAAGCAATACTGCCTTACCCT
>NW_009936949.1:27030-41191 GCF_000696875.1 Nestor notabilis
TGAAGCAGGAGACCCAAGGGCAGACAAGGGAGGATGCTGGCTTGATGGACTGATGCTGCTGGCGCATGGTGAGCCACCGCAGCATCCCCCCCAGCAGGGTTGGAAGGAGGATGGGATCGGAGGGAACAGGAGGTGCAGCCGCTGTTAAAAATGATCCTTTGTGCATCAAATCAGTATTCCACGGGCTGCTCGAGATTCAATACATCAAAGGTTGAAGGATCGTACAACCCTATTAGCTACAAACTTTAATTTCCCTTCGGGGCTGGTGTGTTACAATGCAACTACAGCAGCAATTACAACTTCTCCTTCACTGACAACTTGTTTAGATCAATAATGTCCTCAGCATCTTGAATCAAGATGGGCTCCATCAGCTGAATGAGCGAAACAGCCAGAGCCCAGATTCCCTTTCATGGAGCCTGAAGGGGAGCCTGAAGTCATGAGGCCAGTCCCCATCCTGCCCTGCCTGGCTGCTGGCCTTGCCCCCAGCCCACCAAGGGTCTTGCCAAGTCTGACCAGTTCCTCCTCATCCCAACCGAGCTGGAGCTTCCTGGGCTTCCTGCTTTCTCACCATCAGGTTCCACCCTTCCTGGCGCTGAGATTTACCACTGTCCCTCCAGAGCTGGGGATGGGAACCAGGGCTCCGCACCGCATCCATCTACGTGGGGACCACGTCCCTCATCACCTTTGCTGCTGCCATGGCCAAGGGCTGCAGACCCAGAGGGGCACATGGGCACCGGGCATCGTGCAACCCCTCACCATGACACAGCTCTCCCTGAGCTTCAGTTTCTCCTCTCTCTCACACAAAATGCTGCTGCGTCATCCTCAGAGGGGAATGGGGGGATTAGCATCCCTTGTCCCTGTATTTTGGCACAGCTGTGACACCCCTGGGAGTCTCACATGGGTAAGTTCTGATCAACATCTGTAACCCAAACATGCGCTGTGCAGCACTGAGGAGCATCACCAGCAGCACAGACCCATCGCTGGGTGCTGAGCCCCATCCCACGCCCCAGGGCTCAGGGGGACCACGGCTGTGAGCTGGGGCATGGGCTGCCAATGGCTGTCAGCACAGCACCACGTTTCCCTGTGTGCAGAATATTGCCTGAGCAGCTATTTTCCCTGCTGTGGCACAGAGCCAAGGAGCACGGAGGAGGAGTAATAAATCTACCCACTGAACTAGAGCTGACTTGGGAATTGAAAAGGAGAAAAATCCAAGAGGAGTGAGTGTGGTCTCCATCCCGAGACAGATGGCCTGGAGGAGCCATAAAAACAGCAGTGCAGAGCTGGCCAGTGGAATGGGACACAGGAATTGTGGTGCCTCGAATGTTGTGGGACACAGCAGCTCCAGCTCTCACCTGCGCAGCCCTGGGAAGGCTGAACACCTCTCTCTTGGTGCAAGGATGGCGATTTAAGGCTCAGGACTTTGTAGTGCAGCAGATGGAGCGGAGCTATTGGGGTTTGCTCGCACGCTTGTGGGGCCCGTGTGCCAGCCAGGGTGAGGGGGCACATCAAGGGAACAGCAAGCTTGCACATCAAGTTCATAAAGCAGCAGAGAGCAGAGCATTCTGCACAACAACAGATGCCAGTGAGATGGCCTTGGAAGATGGAGTGTGTGATGTACTGGATCCAAGTCCATCGCCTCGGTACAGGCTATTCCTTCCAGCAGATACACTAGAAGGGAGGTTAGGGAGACCTCACCAAAGCCCAGTCAGAAGTCAAACGTCTCATGCACAAACACGTCACAGACCTCTCTTCACTACAGCAAAGAGCCTTGTTTGGGAAGAGATGGAATTTAAGCCTTAAAAAGTTAGCTGAGCTGAAAGTTCCAGGCCTGCGGAGAGGCAGAGGCAAACGTGCACCCACACCCATGCACACACATGGACAAGCATGACCAATAATCAATAATGAGTTACACAGGCAGGTTTTTCACAGGAAAACTGACTTCAGAACTTTCCATGAGTTACAGGGTGGTGATAATGCTGCAACTTGCTTTTATTTAACACATATTTCAGCTGGTCCTGGAAGGGCTACTTTCAAAATGGGTGTTGCTGCAGGAGGAACAGGCTCTAGCCCCAGGAGGCTGAGGCACACGCTGCATGGCACTGGGAGCACACTGAGCATCCTGCTGCTCGGCTCGGGCACAATTTGCTGGTCAGGGAGCAGACAGATAACAGAAATCCAGTAAGTAGCAATGTCACAGCCACAGAGAGCAAAGCTCAGGACATCCCCGTGGGGACTGAGCTGGGGTCTGCATCTCCCACACCTTCACCATCACTGGGTCAAGAGTTCCTGTAAAAGTGAGGGCTCAGGGTGAGACCTCGGGGATGGCGCTTTGGTTTCCAGCTCCTGAATCCAACCCTGCACACGAGTCTGTGTCTGCTATGGTGAAGTGTGGGGCTGCTTTGTGGTCACAGGGTTGGCAAGTCACTTCTAGGGCTCTTACTCAGCTAGGTACTCAAGCACATGATTAATTTAGTAGTCAATAGAAGTTCTCACAGGCTGAAACTTCAGGGATATGTGAGACCTTGCAGAATCAAAGCTGCAGCAGTGATTTACTAACAACACTTTTTGGCCTTGTTGATGTGGGATCTAAAAGACTGGATGTGGTTTCCATAAAACCAGAATTTAAAAGGTTCCCTTTATCGACTTGCTGGTTTCTGGCAAAGTTCTTGCTCACAATCATATTCCCTGAGGGTTTCCTTTGTAAGCAATGGCTGCACGAGGCACAGGGCTGAGAGGAGCATGGCAGTGGGAGCTGTTGAGTGTCTGCAAGGAAACTGCAGGCAATTGCAGCTTCTCAAGTGACGGTCCCTTCTCTCCAAGTGTCAAGAGTGCTTTGCTGGATGTAAAGGGTTTGTCAGAGAGTGTCTGGTGCTTTCCTCACTACAGGAATTGTTTGCCAGCAGATTCAGAAACAGCGATGGAGAAGCCAAGTAAGTGTCAAAGTGTAACCTGTGGGGAATTTTAACTTTTCCAACACAGCTTTTGAGCCTCGGAGCTGCTCTGAATCATGCTGGTGGCAGCTGGGCGGATGAGCACACTGAGCCTTGGGATGGAACACCCAGTCGAAGCCAGAGTTCATCTCATGCTTTGGAGATGTACTTGGGAAGGGACAAGCACTGCTCTGATATATAGTGCGGGACCTGGCAAGGGTGGTGTGAGGTTCCCTCGAGTCAGGGTGGCAAAGGAAGACGAATGTGGGTTGCCTGGAGCCATAGTGAGAAAGCCCCCCCAAGCACTGGACCTTGGCCAGGTATCTGCATGTGATGGAAGTCCAAGGCTGGCGTCCAGCATCTTTTATGTTTCCAGACGGCTTGGCGCTTGTTTGCGGGGCCACTGCCTGGACACCAAGAGCTCATCAGCCTGACCTGTCAACACAGTGCTTGGGCTGGAAAATGCTCTCGTCCCTGCACTCCAGCACTCTGATACTGCTGACCCGGTACACGCTGATCCGATTCCCATCCCTGCACAGCACGGCATGCATGCATCACACCACACGTCCTCTTCATCGCAACCCTGCCCATCGTGGGTGTGATTTGCAGCCACTGGACTTGAAGAACCTGAGGAGCATCCCCTTGGCTGCGGGTCTCATCTGGAGAGTCAACCCTTGTGCTGCTGTCCTGGGGTGCATTAGGGACATGCAGCCCCCTGGCAGGCGCCTGCCACCAGCCCTGAAATGCTGAAGTGATCAACTTGGTAAAAGCTGAAGAAATAAAGTTTTACTGCAGAGAATGACTCAGTTTTATAAGGTCTATAAAAGCCCGTTAGGTGTGTGTGAGTGCTCTGCTAATCCTGCTCCGCCTGGACCTCTAAATCCAATCAAAGGCTGTGGCTTCCAAGTGGGTCACTGCGGCTCCATTACTAAAGTCCTCAGGTGCCATTTCTCATGAATAAACAATTGTTTTGTGGCTAAAACAAATCAATGTATTAAACACCCTTTATAGTTTCAAAAGTTCCAACCGTTATGCAAATAGACCTGTTAAATGAAGAATATTCCTAGGTAAAATAATTATGCAGAACAGTTTCCCCTCTGCATAAGGTGCCAAAAATTATCTCAGTGATGCCAATTATGTGCTTGTTAGCACTGACATTATCATAGTCATTACACAGAACTGGTGCAGTTTATGTAAGATCTACACTGTGTTCTATTGTCATTTTTTTCCTCTATTTACAACTCTGTATAATAAATGTCATTTTTCAAATGTTAAGGTATTTGGTATTTAATCTATCATTAAGGCTCTCAATTTGTCTCGCCCCTAATAGGAGGACTGGCTTTAACGCCCTGTGGTAGTAAAACAGGAAAAAAGGAGGATAAAAAATAGAGAGGAAAAACCGTGATCACCTCAGTGGGGAAGATGTGAGGAGAACGGTTCTGGTGCTGCAATGACAGGAGAACATGGAAGGTTTGGTGCTGGGTCCATCTTTGCCAGCGCTCGGGGTCTGTGCTGATGATGTTGGGGGTACCCTGGATCATTGTCTCCTCCACTGGCTTTCCCGGCTCATGCTTTCAGAGCAGTCCTTGTTGCTGCTGCTCCTGCTGCTGCTGCCTGCCCTTGAGAGCCCTCTGAAATCACAGCCACTGTGAGTGGGGGAAAGCGGAAAGCCCTGGGGGAGCAGGCTGGATGTGGGGGTATCCAGATGCAGGGCAGCAGCCCTGGACCAGCATCACCCCAGCACTGCCGGGACCGTCTCCCTCCCATGCGCCTGCAGGGTACAGAGCATCCCCCCTCCTCTGTGGGTGAATCTGGGACTTCCCCAGCCCCACTCGCACATGGGAGCCCCCCGCGGTGGTTCACTGCCCGTGGAACACGCTGACAAAACAAGTCACGGTGCGATGAATTCAGCTCTTGGCGTGGCCATCTGGAAGCTTCCGAGTGTATTTATGTATGCCGTTACATGCGGAAGAGATGCCTCCAATAACAAAGTTATTAATCTTGAATAACTCTCTTTGGGCCACTCTTCGTTGTCATTTCCTTGTCAGGATCTTTCTTACCCGTAGTTCCCCCCTGCTGAGAGCTGTCGTTGTTTAATCTCTCTATAATTATCCAAGTATCACATTTAGAAAGCTTCAGAATGGCATCATGTACAATACAATACTGTGTATGCTTTGCTGTGGGATGCTCCGGGGTGGAAATGCCCCTGTGGTGAGGTGAGGGGACCCTGCCGGTCCCTCCAGTGGGGAGCAGGGGGATGCGCTGGCCCCACCACTGCTCTGCAGTGTGGAGCAGAGCAGGATTCCTCTGCAAAACCTTCAACAAGTTGATTGAGTTTCCTCGGACCCGCCCGTCACTCCTGATGTAAGAGGGAAATCCCATGGTTTTCCCTTGGAAACAACCCAGGAGCCACTTGCTGAGTTTCGCAGGTTTCTAAACAACAAAGCTCCAGGCAGGTTTAAGTATCTCCAGTGTAACCAGCACGTTATGGCTGCTCATTGTCACTCCCATACTGAAAAATATCCCAGCCTGGCAGTGAGGTGCTGGTGCCGTATCCCAAGCCAGGCTTCCACGGGCCAGTTCCACCCTGGAATGCCCCTGGGAATGCCCATGGTTTGTGTTGGAAGGGACTTAAAGCTCCTCCAGCTCCCTCCCCTGCCACGGGCAGGGACATCTTCCACTAGAGCAGGTTGCTCCAAGCCGCTGTGTCCAACCTGGCCTTGAACACTGCCAGGGATGGGGCAGCCCCCGCTCCTCTGGGCACCCTGTGCCAGCGCCATTTCCCCTTGTCCTGTCACTACAGGCCCTTGCAAAATGGGGAATGGAAATTTCCACAAAGGAAATGCTGCTGCTTGGCCACTAAGGTGTGTCCCTGGGTTTAAAGGGAAATAAATAAGCCCATCTACTTGATTCTGCACGGGCTTTTGAAAGGTGCTAATACCCATCTCTTAATTATTCTGAAATTACTGATAACTGCCTCCACAACAGGTTATGAACCAGCCTCTAATTATGTATTATAGCCACAGGATTTCCATGAATCATTAATTAATTATCCTTGGCTATCCAGCATGAAAAATTGATGTCTGGAGGAAACAAATAGAAAAGGGAAAAACTCAACATGATCATGAAGAGGTGAGAGAAAGAGTCCAAACGGTCAAAGAAGAGGCAGGGGGGGGGAGGGCTGGGAGGGAGAGGAGGCTGAGGGGAGGAAGGCAGCAGAGCAGCCAGGGAGGGTAGGAAAACACATGGAAAAGAGTGATACCTGGGACAGGTGGTGCCGAGCAGCGGAGCTGCGCCAGAGCCAGTGCTCCCCAGCAGCACTGCTAACCCCACAGCAACCAAATACCTGTTATTAAAACAACCCACCCTAATTACACTCTAATGACTTTGACACAAGACATTAAGCAGATTGTTATCAAAGTGAGATAAACAGGAACTTCAAAGCAATTTGACTCTGCAAAGACATTTACATGAGACCAGAAAAGGAGCCCTGCCTGGAGGGGCTTCACAGCTTGCTCTGGTTTTGCCACCCATGGGAACCGGCCTCGTGGCACAGCCTGGCTGGTCCCGGAGCTGCGCAGCCTCTGCCCTGTGCCCACCAGGGACACCTTCCACCAGAGCAGGTTGCTCCAAGCCCCTGTGTCCAACCTGCCCTTGAACACTGCCAGGGATGGGGCAGCCACAGCTTCTCTGGGCACCCTGTGCCAGCGCCTCAGCACCCTCACAGGGAAGAGCTTCTGCCTCAGAGCTCATCTCAATCTCCCCTCTGGCAGGTTAAAGCCATTCCCCTTGTCCTGCCCCTACAGGCCCTTACAAAAGATGCTACAGTTCAGCCACAGGATCCCCTCCAGTCCCTGCCTGGAAATGTCCTGTACAGCTTTGAGAACATGGCACCATGCATGGGGTGAGCCCCTCCAGCCACCTCCTTCACTAGCAGGGAGCAGCTTAGTCCCAAAATTACAATGGCTTCGGGTATTCATTGATTAAAGCAGTGGGGAGAAGAAATTCCTCCAGCCCCGCAGCACATCAGCTTTTGGCCGGAGTCTGCACAAGGCTCTTGTTTTTATTCCCTTTCCTTTGGTCTCTGAGGGAGGAATAACACGTACCTTCAGAAGTGTCCCCTTATAAAGTAGGGAGTGCTCAGAAATACAAAAAGCTGTGAAGTCTAAAAGCCTTGAGATTATTCTGCCATTAAAGCTTTGATACAAAGAAAAGTCTGATGGAAATGTCAAAATATTTGATATTTTACAGCAAAAAGAAAACAGTTCTACTAATGGAAACTCCGCTTCCTTGTGCCTCGGCGCCACTTGTTTGATCATTGAAGGGCAAGAAAATGAATGTTTCCTTGTAGCTGTGGATTTCAGATTCCAGTGTAAAATCCAAGCAAATATACCCTGACCTGGAGAAGTGGGGGGGAGTTAACCCTGTGCTGGCCGTGCTGAGGGACAGGCTGGGTGATGGGCTGAGGGAGCACAGCCCCTTGTAGCCCCCCATACCCCTCAGGATCCAGCTGCCTTCCCATGGAACAGTATTCCATTAAATAAACAAACTGGAGTGATTCCAACAGATTTACAAACACCTCCTCCTGTCTCCCTCCCGCTCCTGCCGCAGATTGATGGCTCTGCATTAACCTCATGAGCACCCATAAAGTTTACTAAGATAACGTTGGCAGGAGGGAGAAGAGGTTTTTATGGGTAAGTAATAATTACAAAATGCAGACGTACTCCGGGAATCTGGTTATTTGTGGCGAGAGCTTGGTCAACAGTTGCCCCATAAGCCTCATCCCTCCTCTATAGAACACTTGCCCACAAGTCTCCTTCTCAGAGCAGTTAGAATCATAGAATCATTTAGGTTGGAAAAGACCTTTAAGATCACCGAGTCCAGTTGTTCTCCCTGTTTTCCCTTTCTTCTTGTCCTCTATAAAGACTCTGTGCCTGCAGAATGCAAAGTGGTTTAGGCAGTTCATAACACAGCACACCCGCTCCTGCCGCTCAGGGGCACCAGGAAGGAAGGTGCACACAGGGAGAGGGCTGGGTGCCCTCTCACACCCCAACAGTGACCGTGGTGGGTGCTGCTGGTGCATCTCCCCAGTGCTGATGCATCCCCAGGCATGTCACAGGGTCCCTGGGACCCCCGACTTGCTCCAGCCACACAGGACCTATGGATGTCAATTAGGGGACAGGACATTTACAGCCCCTCCTCCCTGAGCAGAGTGGGTCCAGCACATCCCAAATACCCCTTCTCTGTGACTTCCTATGATTTGAAACTCAAACAAGGCAGCATGAATAATGTAATGCTCTCCTTCTTCTCTTCTTGCCTTCAAATCCTCAGAGGATGAGTGAAGCTTCTTGTCTGCCTCATTAGTGGCTGTTCAGCCATTTGATTTCGGTAACAATGAGCGTGCTCACCAGAATTTTCATACCTATTTGCGTCATGGAGTCAACATGGAGTTTTTTGAATTCACATAAAAATTTAATGGTGTGATCTGCATATGTCTCTATTGCAGAGTGGGCTCCGCTCCCCTCTCCTCCCTGCGAAAGGATAAGGACCGGGAGAGAGCTGCCACATGGAGCGTGGCCACCAAAGAGCCTGGCTCAAGGGCAGTGGGTGCTGCAAGGACAGGACTGGTCACAGTGGGATGGGGATGCAGGGACCAGGGAAGAAGGAGTTTTCATTCACGCCTGGCAGGGGGTTTGGCTGTGGTTATGGTGGGTTTGGCTTCCAGAGTACTCAAACAGGCTCAATCCCAAATGAGCATCTGAGGGGTACTCACCCCCGCTGAGATTTCCCACTCAGGGTCTCTGGAGAGCCTGGCTTCAGCTCCTGCCTGGGATGAGACACCGCTGCTGATAAAGTAACAGGTTTATAACAGTTTGCAATAGGTGTGATATGGTTGTAATGACGGGCAAGGCTGGATCCACCACCGATGCTGCAGGTACCCTGAGTGCTGGTGGGTGACCGGGGTGCTGTGATGCAGCACCCACCCATACTCACCCCATCTGTCGTGCTGAGGCTCAGGGGTGGCTCCTGTTCCTTCCCCCCTGTTCTCAGGGCTGGACTCAGCAGCTGTGGTCCCAGAGAGTGTTATCAGTGGAGCTGGGCTGACCACGGTGCATGTGGAAAACAATCCCTGGTGTTGAGGGACGAGAAGGTGAGAACTGAATGGGAAGTACTAAGTCTGGGCAGAATTGATTGAAGACTGGACAAGTAATGATAAATGCCATGAAGAAAAAAGGAAGAATAAAGCTTCAGTAGTGACTCATTACAAGGTTTTGTCAGATGAGTTCTTTTATCTATTGGAAAAACATTGTAAAATAACTGACCACGGTGCATGTGGAAAACAATCCCTGGTGTTGAGGGACGAGAAGGTGAGAACTGAATGGGAAGTACTAAGTCTGGGCAGAACTGATTGAAGACCAGACAAGTAATGATAAATGCCATGAAGAAAAAAGGAAGAATAAAGCTTCAGTAGTGACTCATTACAAGGTTTTGTCAGATGAGTTCTTTTATCTATTGGAAAAACATTGTAAAATAAAATCAAAACTATACCAGTGTGCAGTATTGAACCGTGAAACCCGCAGAAGTTTGCTGCTTCAGCCCAGGGATGTTGAAACACTTCACATTGATCACAGTGAGTCATTCCCGCGGGTGAAGTCACAACACACAACACACGTACGACAGTGAAAGAGAGCTCACGCTGCTGTAACGCAAGCCAAGGGTTTGGTGGTACAGAAGGGTTGCGTGAGGCACTTTCAGGTTTTTCCCAGATGGGATGGTCAGAGAAACGCAGCCTTTGCAATTGCTTGTACTGGTCTTCTTATCTGCTACTATTTGGCTCTTTTTCCTTTTCCTGCCGTCAGATGCTGTATGCTGGGTAGCAAACCCAAGTGTAACAAAGCCCTAGATAGCAAACCCTGGCATAGCAAAGCCCAGTGCTGCAGCCCCTGCTCGCACCCAAGGCGCAGCTGAGCTGTCAGTGTGATACCAGGAGGCACAAATGGAGCTTTTCCCTCAGCCAGCCCAGCCACAGGTAATATTCCATCTGTAAATGGGATAACTTAGAAACCAATATGAATAAAGATTTAATTTTAGAGAAGAAAGATGCATTTTGGGTCTGGCACAATTGTATTATTGGTACCATTATATTTCCACTGCAAAATGATTTTGACGTTCTAGCAGAGCCTGAGTTTGTCATCTCGGGTCACTGGGGATCATTCCTGTTTTCTATATGTTTTACCAACTCGTATTTTCCATTTATGACATATAAAGCTTTGGATATCACCAGAGAAAATACTGTAGTAAAACCCTAATAAATTACTACAGGCATAAGCAAACTCTAGTAATTTATGGAGGGGTTTGACTTTAATGTTTTGTCTTAGATTTGGTCCTAATTATAAATCATTTGTAAGGACAGTTTAAAATATAATCAAATCTTATATGGCATTCTTATTATCTACTTAATATCTCAGATCAAAAGATTTACTGTATTGCATTCTGGGAATTAAGCAAACTAGGAAACTAAGTAAGAAAGAAACACAGTAAAATTATAGTTTTGTCATAAAACTTTGATTGATCAATGATTATTGTAAAACTATGGTAACTATGCAGATGCCAGCATAAATCTGCAGCAGAGCAGGATTTATTATAGAAAATACTATATTTTCCACAATTTTGACTATAGTGTTAATATGGGTCAGGCAGATTTACTGTGGGTTTAGCTTAATTAACTGTATTTGACTGTATATACCCTTATAATGCATGTATCCCAAGGTGCATCTGCTGCAGATCTAGTTTTTCCTTTCTACTGTAGTTTAAGATATATTTAAGCCTTGCCATAACTCTGCAGCTCAGTGGGTCTGCAGTGTCCTGGGGCGCATCGTTGTGGCCAGGAGAACTGATAGAGCAGCTCTCAGTTTGCATTTGGCTGAGAGGCAGATGTGCTGCCTGCAATGGGAATGTCCTTCTCCTTGGAGTTTGCTCTAAGTGTCCCGGCTCCTGCAGTGCTGGCACCTGCAGCTGCCCCTTTGGCTGTCACAGGCAAGCACTGTCCTGTGGGGATGCTGGAAGAGCATCCATGGGCCGGCTTCCTGCCTCCCGCACCCGGAGCATCCTCACCCCATAGAGGTGGGTCCACTGCAGCTCAAGGCGCTAGGGGATAACGGGTCCCTCCTGCAGCCTGTTTGTGTGACTGTCTCACAGAGCTCTGGTGGAAGGTGAAAACTGGCAATGGGCACCAGGCTTCCAAGAGCACATTCCTGAGATTAATTATCTTGTGCTGGGGAGAGCCTGTGCCCCAAACAGATCCATTAACAGCTCACATGTGGTGGGGATGCCTGGGTGCATCCGTGGTGCGGGCAAAGGAGGGGAAACAGCTCAGACGGAAACTGTTTATTGTGTCAGTGGATGCTGTGTTTGTCTGGATATGCAAAGGCTGCATCAGACCCCAAATGAGGGTGTTGATGAGCGTTCCCATCCACAGTGTAGAACCTCCTGCACAGCCAGTTGGGTTTCACCCCAAAAACCTCTCCCGGTGCTGGCGCCTGTTTTGCCTAACCATGAAATTACCAGGCTGCCCTTAAATACACTCCTGCAAATGAGGACACCGGAAAAAATGCAATAATTGTGACAGTAACTCACTAGGCCAAGCCTGACATGTCTCTAATTGCCTGCTAAAATTGTCTCTGTCTCCTAAAGTGCAAATTATCACCCGAAATGACAAGAATAATGAATGAGTAACTCTGATGTAATGCAACAATTAGCCCTTAAAGACACTGTCTAATATGCTAATTCTGAACACCCACTCCTTGTTATTAAGTGGCTGATAATTATTTAATTATCTATCTGCCAGGATGATTTACTTGGTTTATTTAGCTGCAGATGCGGGGCAATAGCGCTCGGGGTTGGGGTCAGGGGGAAGCAGCGCAGCCGCCGGCCGCGGCGCCTGTCTCCTCTCATCACCAGTGCCAGGGAAGCACCAGCAAACAAACAGGCTGTACCTGCACACAGGGTCCCTGCTGCTCGCAGGGCAGAGGTGTCAGGCAGGATCTGTGGTGAGAAATTGCTGTTTCTGCTCCTACTCAGTGCTGTCAGAGCCGTCCTGCTGCAGTGCGCGGTGATGGGTGAACCTCCCGTGGCTGCTCCGGCTCCACTCACCCGCTGCGCTGGTTTCTGCCTGTTTTGTGGTGATGTTTGTGAAGGTCAGAAAACATCTTTGTGCTGGAAGCATCTGCCAGCCCTAAACACCGCTTCACAGCGAGGCGAGGGAAGGTGCTGAGACCACCACGCACTGTCCTGCATCACTCCCGTCTCCCAGAGAACAATCCGTCAGGGCGAGCAGGAGGATGCTGGCTGCATACAGCCCCCTGGACCAGCCAGAGCAGCACAGAATCTATTGACCTGGTCCAAAGAGTGTGACTAGGAGTTCAGGAGTGACCACAGGGACATGACAGTGGCAGAGCTTGGGCTGTGTGACAGCCTGGAAGGAGAAACGGCAGTTAGTGCAAGCTGTGTCTGCGGGAGGGATGCTGCGGCCTTAGGTAGTTGAAAGCAAAGAAAGGGAAGCCAAAGACTTCTCATCAGAGACCCAATTCTGGGTTTATTCAACGAGCTTTTCCAAAAAAATCTGATTAAATGCAGCCTTTGTGTAAAGAATAACTTTCTATGGGGTGTAAATCCTTCCTTGCACTAAACACCATCCAGGGGGACTGCGCTTCCTGTGAATTAACACTGCCTGCAGCACTCAGAGGCGTTTTGAATTAGCGAACAGCCTGAATCCTGCCCAGATCTATGTTCCTCTTCCCTGTTCACCTATGACTAATGCCAGAGACACGCCACAGCTTTGTTTATTGTATTTTGTCCTTTCTCTTATCCTGGGTAATTAAAGCCCAGCATTTATCCCCAAAGCAGGCTCAGCCCCAGGGTGCCTGTGGAACCTGCCTGTCCTCTGCCCCTGAGCTGTGCATTGCGCTCCTAGCTGTGACATCCCAGTGGCACAAGGCGAGGGACAACATCCCAGGTTTTGGCCCTGAGCTGCCACATCCTTGTGTGGATGAGACACTTGATGGCTGTGGATGGATGTGTGAACGGGACACTTGGCTGAGGCCTCCACATCCTTCACTCACCCTCATTGCCACCCCGCCGTGATGCTGTTCAGGCTGCTCAGCTCGAGGTCCTGCTGCTCCCCACAGAGCCTGAGCTTGTTCCCTCCATGTCTCCACTGGCTGCTGAGGAGCAGCCCCTGGAGAGGCTTTGCAAGGCTGGACAACATGAACATGGCTTTTCCCAGCATCATTCCTCTTTCCCCCATCCCATGGTGAGCACAGGAGCTGGTTTCTGCTCTGGGCTCACACCCCCAGTGCCCAGCCCCAGGTCTACCCAGCTGGCAACTAGCATCACGTTATCTGTAGTGGTTAATGCCCACCTTGCTGTAATGAAGAAGAATTCTGGCTCTTGGCTGCTGTGGTGAATTTAGTTGACTTTGGAGATTTTGTAATGCAGCAATAACTCCACACTCGCTCTTCCCTGCGAACAGGGAGCTGTTCATTATCTGGATTCTGTCTAGAAAGGACTTTTTATCATCAAATTCCCAGGACAGGAGCAGAATTTAATCTTCTGGCTGCAGCTGAGCCAAGGAACAAAGCCACCTCAAGGTCACTGGGCCTGGGGGGTCCTGGGCACAGCAGGACCCAGCCACGGCTCTGGGGTGGCAGCACTGGGATGGTGCCAGCCCCATTGCCATCAACGTGCCTCTTGCCCCAGAATCACACTGGGGCAGACGAAAGGCGGAAGCTTTGTGCCGGGCACCGGGCTCTGGGACAGGCAGCGCTCAGCTGCAGTTCCCAAGGGAAAGGGAATGGGATGCACAGTGTGTCAGAGGCAGCCAAACCTCCCAATCCTGTGGCTTTGCAGGATGCCTGTGAGGCCCCAGCCACTATGCAGGGGTGCCATGCAAAGGTACCAGGTGCCATGCAAAGGTACCGGGTGTCATGCAAAGGTACCAGCCACCATGCAGGGGTGCCAGGCAACGTGCAATGGTGCTAGCTACCATGCAAGGGTGCCAGGTAGCATGCAAGTGTGCAAAGCCACTGTGCAGGGGTGCTAAACTCTATGCAGGGGTGCCATGTAGGGGTACCAGCCACTACACAGGGGTACCAGGCACCATATAACAGTGCCAGATGCCATGCAGCGGTGCCAGCCACTGCAGCCCCCCAGCCTTGGCTCTGGGGACGAGC
>NW_009936949.1:41267-45924 GCF_000696875.1 Nestor notabilis
CACAGGCAGACCCCTGGGTGATGGCTGCTGCATTTCAGCTCCCTGTGCTCCACATCACAGCTTTCCCTAAGCCCCCATTGCTGAGCACAGGGGGTGACCCGGAGCCGCTGCATTGGCCAAGTCTTGGTTTTTTCCATACCAATATTTCCTTCTTATCTCCAGCAGAATTCTTTCCCACTCCCCCACCCCCTTTTCTTGTGACCCCCCTGAATAGGTGAGTTAAATATCAGCTCCAAGAAGCCGAAGAACTCTGACAGCAGCAGTGCCCATTCCAGCCTCTGCTCAAAGTGATAACAATTAAAGCCTGGACAGTTTGATTTTTTCCTTCTAAACAAAGAATTAATGATGCATGAGAACCTGGGGGGAAATTGCTAATAATTTATGATGGCACTTTCAGGTAAGGGTAGTAACTTTTGTAAAGTGAGGAAAAGATTTGAAAGGTAAACACTTTGAACAGCAGCCGGCATAGCTGCTCTGTCAATTTAGAGTCTACTACATACCATTAACCAACCTAAAATAACTCCTATGGTAATAACCCTTCAGATACAAATGCTTGTGCAGACAAAGGTATTATTAAGTTAAATTACCCTAAAAGTGTCGGATTGACAGAAAGGTTCAGGCAATGGTTTGGCAACCACAGGCCTGAGTGATGTGAGTAAACAGTTGCAGAGGCTTCGTTCCAGGAACTCGGTTTGTGAGGCTCAGAGATGTGATTTCAGTTCCTTCTGCAAGGGTTTTATAGCACGTTGCTTTTGGGCAGGTGTTCTGCTGCCCTTTGGGGTGAGCTGGTGCTCCTGGGATCCCTGCAGAGCGGGATGCTCGGGAGCACAGGCTGACCTCTGGATGTGCTTCCTCGGAGAATGCATTCGAGAAATCTGGGGCTGAGGCTTAGCAAAAGCCCGTGTTCACCTGGAACTCTTGTATTTCTTCACTATGAGAGTGCTGAGGCGCTGGCACAGGGAGCCCAGAGGAGCTGTGGCTGCCCCGTCCCTGGCAGTGTTCAAGGCCAGGTTGGACACAGGGGCTTGGAGCAACCTGCTCGAGTGGAAGGTGTCCCTGCCCGGGGCAGGGGTTGGAGCTAGAGGAGCTTTAAGGTCCCTTCAACCCAAACCATTCCATGATGCTATGATTCATTTCCATGGCATGCTGCAGGGTCTGCCTGTGCTGTTGTGTGTGTCCCAGCTCTGCAGCAGCACCAGCTGAGCAGCGGTCAAGAAAGAGATTGTACTTGCTTTTAGTATAAGTCCCGCTCTGCTGAGGGCCCCCAGCTCTGGTGTGGAGCCACCATGGAAGGTATATTGTAAGAGAGAGGTCTGAGCATTACTGTCCCCGAGATGTCCTGTCCTTCCCAACGCAGCCTGACTCCTGTTCCACACTCAGAAGCAAGATGAGCCATCATTAATAATACCAAATAATCCCTTACATTCCTAGAGCTCTGCTTGTCCTGAAGGATCCCCTGGCTCAAGCTGCTCCCAGGGATGTGCAGGGAGGGCACAGCCATGGTGCAAAGGTTTCTGCTGCATCCTCAGTGGAGGCACTGAGGACCAGCAAGGGAGAAAAACTGGGGCTCACAGTCACATCCCTGGCCTCGGGCACTGTGGGATGGAAAGAGATGTTTCAAGCCCCTGTCACTGCAGAAAGTGGTTGGTGCTGATCCGCAGGGCTAGAATTCAGTGCAGGGGCTGAGGTGGGGGGTGGCAGGAATGGTGGAAATGGGGTTTTTTAACAGGATGCAGTGGGCATCTCCATGTTGATACCCTCTGGTATCAACCCGCATTGATTCACACAGGTCTGGTCCCTGGGCCATGCCAGTGGGACCCACTCTGCAAAGCACGGTGGGATCCCCCCACCACAGCCGGAGCACCCGACCGCAGCCAAAGGGGCTCCAGGCTCCGACTCCTTCCCCACCACATCTCCCAGAAAGAAAAGAAACACCATGACTGTGGTTACAGACCATGGAAGCTCAGAGAATTTTAGAACATTCCTAAACCCCTCCAGTGTTTTAGTTGAGGGGGACCCTCTCAGGAGCAAATCCCACACGGAGGCACCGTGGATGCACGATGCAGCGAGTTCTACGTCCTCCTTCCCCCAGGAGGACTCCGGCAGGTGGGTACCACCGTGTCCTCCCCCAGCTCTCATATTCCTCTTTATTTTGCTTGGTTTTCCCATCCTGGAGGTACCTCTGAAAACCCCCAACGTCAACTGGAATCAGCTCCGGCTTGTGCCTGGCTAATAAATTAAAAATGCCACATTCTCCCCAACTGCATTATTACCGTTTATAATTCTGATTGTTCATTTGCATATGGAAATGAGTCCTGTGACACGCCTGCCTTTTATTTTATTCTTGAACTAATTATAAACAAGAATGCCACATTATTTACATAACTAATTATTGTTCCTTCTGTTCTCCCCTTTTTAAATCACAGGCCCATTCTGCATCGGTTAGCGATGCAAATGAACAATCAGGACATTTCAAAACTTTCTGGATTTGTTCTATTTGCATCAAATACTAATTTCTTTGAATGGGAGATAATATGCTTTTCCATTTTAATGGACATAAATTAGGCTGATCTTAATTTATAGTTAATTTGAATGAGTAATTCCTGTCTACCTGAGTACATTTTTTCGGAGGGCAACTATAGATGTTTATTAACCCATAAATCTGCTTTTTGGCTAGAAACAAAGGAAGATGTTGTCCCCAAAAGTGGTTTCTGTGTTCGGTTTGAAATGGGGCATCTCATTCTGCTCGCTACCTGCCTGCTTCAGACCCATGCTCCTGAGCATGCTGCCGGCTCAGCGGGTGACACGGTGGCACCAGTGCTGGTACCGGCACCGTGTGTGATGCTGCGAGCAGCACATCCCAAACTGGGGAGCTCTTGTTCTCCTTGTTCTGCAACCCATACCTGGGAGGGCTGCCCCAGCCTCCACCAGCTCAGGAACCAAAGCAGTGCCAGGTCCCACACGCTCCGGCCCCGGCACTCCCAGCCCACCCAGGCTGTGTGCAAGGAGATCTGGCTAATGGTCTGTAATGGGATTAGGAGCCTCATATGTTAAGATTGGAATGAGAATTTAATAAACTCTAATGTGAACGTGGGGGAAAAAAAGCCCAGCACAGCTTCAAATACCTCCCTGCGCCAGAGGGGAAGAGGGAGCAGTGATTTGACCAGCAAAGTGGGATCAGTGCTCAGGCAAGTCTTAATCACACGAGTCAGACATGAAAGAGTTGGTGTTTAATGTGGTGTGAGGGGTGCAGAGAGGGGCTGGAGCACCAGGCGTGCAGCGGGAGCAGAGGGGCACTGCTTCGGCTGGTGTTCTGTTCCCAAAGGGCAGCACTTGGAGTAGGAAACAGGCGAGCTGATGCTGGCAGGGCTCAGGGACAGCCTGTGCCATTGAGAGCAACCCCAGACCCACTGTGTGAGGTGAAGGCTCACATCGCTCTCCACAGCCAATGCTCATCCTTGGGTTGGGATGAGACAAACCTTCAGGCTCTGGGGAAGAGTGTTTAAAGGCTTTTGAGGAAATTAAATTATCTAAGGAGGTCATTAGTCGAAATTATCAGGACTGTTGTGTAGTGAATCATAGAATCCCAGCCTGGTTTGGGTCTCAGCACCCTCACAGGGAAGAGCTTCTGCCTCAGAGCTCATCTCAGTCTCCCCTCTGGCAGGTTAAAGCCATTCCCCTTGTCCTGTCCCTACAGGCCCTTGTCCAAAGCCCCTCTCTGCATCAACAACCCCCCTGTGCAGGGGGCACCCGGGTTTCAAATGGCCTCTAAATAAATGTGTGTCTTAAAAAAAAGAAAACTCTATGTGATAATCATGAAACTGGCTCCCAAGGAGCCGTTACGTTCTATGTGGTAGAAAATATGAATTTTAAAAGAGATCCTAAACACTGCTCTTCAGCGGCAGAGCGCCGCAGCTCGCAAAGAGCCGTCACAGTCTGGTGGGTGGGTAATGCACGTCTCCAAAACTGCCTCAATTCTCATCGAGAAACACGGCCCAGTCCCTGCAAACCATGGAAAGGCACCGCCAAGCTGCACATTGACTTGTGCTCCTGCATGGACGCAGGTGGATTTGTCATCTACTGGGATATTTCCTATATTCATTCACGTAACACCCCAAATCTGTGCTTAGGAGCTCGCCCTCAGCCCAGCAAATTGTTGCTTCTGCATGTGAACCTGCTGCTGAAGCAAACTTGCACAAGGCACAAAGGGCTTTTTATTGAGCTCCACTTTGATATTGCTTCAAGTACAACATCAGCGCAGGAGAGCCCAGGGAGGAGGAACCGTGTCCCTGGGGCTGCCCCATGCGTGTGTTCCCAGCACCCTGTCCAGGCCCAGCTCTGCTGAGCACCATCCCCTCGTTGCATGCAGTGAGAAGGAAACAAAATGCAACGGATGAAGTTTGTATTCAGCTTTTATTGAGTCCTGGTCTCTGTGTGACAGGGGAGGGGAGCGGTTCTGTCGCTCCTGTTTAATCTAACGGGAACCCAGAATAATTGTTCCTGGATTCTTCAGGCTGGATTCAGCTCCCATTAAAGTCAATAATTAGATTTTCATCATCAGTAATTGGAACTGCTGCCCAGCCAGCTGAGCTGCTCCCGCTGTAGCTGCGCACAGGGCTGGGCAGCCTCAGCTGCTGCCGGAACAACCCGGCACCGG
>NW_009936949.1:45949-58734 GCF_000696875.1 Nestor notabilis
AGAACTATAAGAGGTTTGCTCTGCCGAGGGTGGTGTTAGCACATCGGGGGCATCTCCCCCTGCCCCAGAGGTGGCACCGCTCCCCCAGGACAGTGGTGGGATGTGGGATGGTGCCGGGGTGGTCCAGGGCACCAGTTTAAACTGGTTGAAGGAGGTCTTGCCAGATGCATTCAGGGGATGCTCTATGCATGCTGCCCATGCATGCTCCTGTGCCTGCTCCCGTGAATGCTCCCAGAGCCAGGGAGGTGTTCGCTGGGTGCTTCCAGCTGCAGTGACCTGCACTGTGACCAAGGTCCTTGTCCTGCAGCACAGGTCCTGCCTTGGGCCCATCCTTGCAGGTCAGTGGGAAGGGCTGGAGCTCATTTCGCTGGAAATTGCAATCAGATTAGTGACCTGGAGCTAGTTTTGAGTTTTACTAATGCAATTAGAGAATCTAATTGTATTAATCACAATCATATTATATTGCCAATAATTAAATTCCCTTTGACACGATTGTTTACACTTTCATTGCTTATTAATTAGTCTAACATCGTTAGTCACTTATGGAATGGGGAAATGACTGCCCCATAGCCCCTTGTTGCTGGGCAGGAGCTGCTGGGGTTGCAGCATCTCCTTGCTGTGTGGCAGGGATAAGGGCAAGGGTACGGGCAGAACAGGGGATCTCAACTCTCCCGTCTTCAGCAGGCTTCATGGGAAGTGCAGAGCAGAGGAGCCGGGAGATGGGTCCAACCTGCCTCGCACCAGCTCACACCAGTGAGATCAGCTCCAGACCCGCCCGGCCCGTTATCACCTCGTTATCCCGTGTTGAGGTTGAGCTTTTGTCCTTCCTGCCCTGGAAAGCCGTGTTTTCCCGCACACATCCCTGCAGCACCTTTCCTTTCACAGGCTCCTCATCCCTGTAGGCGGGAGCCACAGCTCAGGACCCTTCTTCAGCTGCTTTTACCTCACCAAATACAAGTCCTCTTCCCTCACGTCTCTTTTGACCACATGCAGTAGCTTGTTCTGTCTCTCCTTTCACCCCCTCCCTCTATTTGCAATTCACGTTATTTCACATGACCCTTGTTGAGTTCCTCTGCACCAGTTTGTAAGTAAAGATACACATACAAATGGGGAGGAACTGAAACTCCTCTGAGTCTGATGCTAATCAGCTGAGAACGGGCTGGGCATGGGAGCAGCAGGATGTCTGGGGATGGCCACCAAACGATAATGTTCATAAATTCTTGTAGGAAAAAAAAAAGAAGAAAAGTGAAAAGAATGGACTTTAAAGAAAGAGTAAATTCGGAGAATTAATAGGCTTAGTATCCTTGGAACAAAACTGATGGAAGTTAGTAGAAGAAGCCGGTTTCTTGAATGATTATTTACTACACACAAGCCATCTCGAACTGCAGGGATCACAAGATCTTTAATGATCCAGGTGTGCAAAGGAAGGGTACGGGAGCAGGGATCAGGGTGAGGACCAGGGAACGCATGGCAAGTGCTGCAGGGCTCAGGCAGGGGATGGAGCCAACGTGGGCTGGTCAGAGCAGCAGAAAGGTCCATTCCCCATGGAGCAGAGGTGGGAACCTCAAACAGGTGAAGCTGCTCAGCTTGATGATGGTGCCTACAAAAACACTGGGGGGGGAGCCAGTAACACTCAGATCAGAGGGAGGTGGGTGGTGGGAGTTAGAAGTGCCTTTGGCCAGCAGCATCTGACCTGCAGCATCGCTTTATGGTCCCCTGGTGCCTCCAGCTGATGAGTACATTGGTTAGGGTGAGGGGTTTGTCACTGCTGGTCCCTAAGGGCAGCCCTGGTGCTTTTGGCTCTCCAGTTTCATCCTGTTTCTGTTACTTGGGTCAGATGTTGGTTGGGTGCTGCCGATGTGCCAGGTGCTTCCATGTGATCTGAGCAGAAGCATTTCCCCCTTTTCCCTTGGAGCTTGAGTTTATTTTTTCAAAGTCAACGTCCTTTTCACAGCTTCTTGGCCCTGATTAGAGGTGTTTATGGCTCTCTGAAGAAGGTGGGGTGCATGGGGCGGCTCCAGCCACCCCAGCCCTGTGCTCCTTGCCTGTGGTGGTGGGGTTGGTGCAGGCAGGGCCAGGCAGCTGCCTGCAAGGGAAGGGCCATCCCCAGACAAGTATGAGTGTTCTGAGCACCAGGACATGGTCCTGGGGTGCGGAGAGTGGGCATGTAGGAGAGGAGAGGCTTTGCTTTCCCAGCAGGAGCTGGTAGCTGCTGTGGGGTGTTTAGCCGGTGGTTGCAGCACAGTTAATTGCTAATTGGCTCTAACGTTGCCTATGATAAGCCCTGTCAAGTTGTATCAGCACTGTTGAGGTGAGCTCATCACTCCTGCGTGCTCAGCCAGTTGCTATGATTGTAATTACAATTATGTATTTCATATGCTCCTTCCCAGTACCTCACAGCTGCCAGCTAATTACCCCTCACATCCATCCCATTGCCTCCCTGCTTCCCACCTTAAGGGTTGGGAAGCTTGGTGGGGCACAGACATGATGGGAGAGGGAGGTCCTTGGACCCTCTGTCCTGTACCTTCTATGCAGCAGCAAAGCAACGTGTTCACCCCGCACTAAAGGCGTGGGGGGGTGGGGTGTCAGTAAATCACAGCTGATCTCTCAGAAGCTCTGTGTGCTGAATGCTCCATGTCCTGGCATGTCAAATGCCATCAGGTGGGTCCAGCATGGGGTGACCCCTCCCTGTGCTCCCCAGCTCCTGTTCCACCAGCCCTGCTTGTGGTTGGAAACTGCAGTTCCAGCCTGGGAACTTCTAATACGAGCACACAGAGGGATGTCTGCAAGGCTAAATTGCCTGATTTGCATTGTCTTGGAATAGTTTTGCATATCAAAGACCTGGATTTCTGCTTTGCCCTTTTCCCCCTTCCTCACCTCCCCATCATTTTCAATAGGAAGTGGAAGTGCAAAGCCCCTATGTCAGATTAACCACACATCACACCTGAGTGGAGGAGATGTTCCTAATCCAGTGCTGGCTCACTGGAGATGGCACTGGCCCTGCAAGTGGGGCCTGTGAAAGGTGATGGCCTGTTTTGTGACTGCTTTGCAGCATTCCCCTGCCTCATTCCATGGGACTGCTGTGTCCTGATGGTTCAGGGCAGCTGGAGCTGGGTCCCTGGGGGAATTGGGTGTAGTTTGGGACAGGAGTGTGGTGACCCTCACCTCCCATCCCCAGGACCCACCAGGACCAGGATATCCAGGCAATGCCATATCCCTCCTGCCTGGGCAGCTGAGGTGAGGGCAGGCAGCCTGCGATGCCTTTGAGACCCCTCATTTATCTAAGAACAGATTCAGCTTTTCCAGCCCAAAGCAAGTCAGTCTGTGTGTCTGTCTGTCAGTCCTCACTGCTGAGCCTTCCCGTGCTCCCAGGCTGCAGCTACCAGCAGCAAACGTGGCCAGACCCTGCTCACCATGCATCAGTAATGAGAGCGTGGGGTTGATGGATGCTTGCTGAGCCATCCTTCCCCGGAACAGAGGCCACAGGGAAAACCCAGCAAAGTAGGAGGAAAATCTGCTGGAATCTAATTGTGGAGGTGGAGGAGATGCAAAGGGAGAGGCGAGGATTGATAGCTGTCTGCTCTGCTGCACCTTTGAGGAATCATTAACATCTGATTAATTAGTTAAGGTCTGCTTTGCAAATGTAAAGCGCTGTACAAGGGCGAAGCATGAATGGGATGATCCTGGGTAGCTGGGGTGGTAACAGAGCTGCTTCAGAGGAGAAGTGGGGAAGGAAGATATGCTGGTTAATGTGTGGCTGCAAAGTGGGACCAGGAGGGGCTTGATGGGGGCCATGGGGTGTTCCCATCACAGAGACCCTGCAGTTCCACAGAGCCCAGTGGTGCTGTTCAGGTTTCCCTGCCAGCCTTTCTAGTGCTGTGTTACTTAAAAGGTTGCTGATTATCTCCTAGGGCAGTAATGATGATGCTGCTATTCCTGCAGTGTGATCCAGGAGCAGCTGGCGGGAAAGTGACCAGGAAGCCTTTTGCCAACTGGGTAACCAATATCCATCCTATTAAATAGTTAATACATCTAGATGTATTTTAATAAACTCTACTTAATGGGCATACATTAATTGTCTGATTAGTTCTAATAAATCCTTATTTGAGATGCTTAATTTAGAGTGTGACTGATCGTCCTGTCACGGCTGGATTATAGAATTGTTGTCTGGAATGAGATACTTGGGGAGATACTGGACAAAGGCAGGAATCTGGGAGCTTCTCTGATAATTGAAAATCACATCAGCATGAAGAGCGCTGCCTGCAGCGGGCAGGGCTGGGTGTGAGGCTGCGGGTGGCAGCTGCCTCCCTGTTGCTGCGGGACCAGGGGGGCTGCAAGAGATGAGCGCATCCCATTGGATACGGGACAGGCTGCTCAGCCTCAGGTAACTCACTTCCTCTGGATCCCTGTGTTCTTTAGCAGGGAGAGCCCTGCCCTGCCTGCATCCTGGTCCAAGTTACCAACAGCGTGTGGTCTGGGCAGCAGGGATACAAGGAGCTGCGTCAGTGCCTGTTAATGGCCCTGGGGGTCTGAGGTGCCTCTGTCTGAAGGCTGGCAAAGGTGCCAGCTCAGGTGGATTTGATACGAACCTCCTCAAACAGGACGTGATATCATTTAGGGACCACTGGCTGCATTATTGAGCCCACTGCCTGCTCCCGGAGGAGCGGGAGTGAAGCAAAGGTTATCCCGTGTTTACACTCGGTGACATGTCTATGAATAGCTGTTAAAGACCAACGTTCTTTCTCGCTGGTGGTTGCAAAAATGCCAACAGGGCCGTGCGAGGCTGATGGACCCGATGGGTTCAGGAAGGTCCCTGGAGGCCTGTGCCTGAGTGTGTCCCCAGGCCGCTGCTGTGGCTGGATGCCACAGAGCATCCTGGTACCCATTGTGGATGCTGCTGGTGCTGGTAGTGAGGCTGTTGCTTCAGGAACCGCCCCCCCCATGGCTAAACCAGCCCTGGCCATGGGGTGCAGGGGCTGCAGCATCACAGGGACCTTGTCTCTGCTCCCTGCCAGGGGCTGTAGCTGTGCCCTGCTCCATGAACAGAGATGAGAACCTTCCTTTTCACTAAACACAGATCCCCAGTGTTCAGCTCATGGGGATGTTTCGCTTTGGCCATTTCAGAACGGAAGGCTCTGAGCTGACTGCTGTTTACATACCTTTACTGTAAATTAAGCAAACATTGGTCTATTTCAAGCAAAACCTGCAATACTTTGTTAAATGTCAAAACAGGAGTGTTTTGTGTTGATGTTTCACTGCCTGCAAGGCTCTTTTTGGGGAAAACGGGAAGTGAACCACTTCCCAGGAGCATGGGATCAATCTCCCTCTGAGCACCTCAGTGAAATTCCTCAGTGTCCTGGGTTTTCTGGCTGTTGTTTCCCCCCCATTTCAGTCCTGGTGTTCTGCATCCTTCCAGGTCCCCCCAAACCCACTTTGGAGCAGCCACTGCCCCATCCCAGCCTTTGGGGACCACCTAAAGCTCACCACTAGCAAAGGGTTTGCACACTGGGGAAGGGAGCCCCAGGGGGCACCCTCTTCCTTTCTGTTTCTTCCTACAGATTCTGGGTTTTGTTTCAGCACAAGCTCTGGCTCCTCAGTTTATGGCAGCTGAAGTGAATTTGTAATCAGACAATTATCCTCCTGCTAAATTAATATATTAAAATGTTCAAACAATTGTTCCAGTAATTAAACAGGCAGATATTAGAGGAAATGAAGGCGTTTTAGTCCTGCTCTCTGGAATGTGCTGACCTTTCCCCTTTCCTAGCTGCCTCTCAGACAATGTAGAAATGATTGGATAATTGGATGCTTCATGTTCTTCTGAAACCACCGAAGCAAAAGGAGGATGGAATAGCCCCAAAGTTTGTTCTGAGCTGTGCTCTTGGGGTTTTTCCCTCCACTTGTAGATGATAATCTCTAGATTTTAATAACAAAAAGTGTCGGGTCACCCCTTCACCCTGGAGCTGGTGTAGGTGCAGAGCTGGCACGGGCTCTGTCCCCTGGTAGAGGTGTCTCAGCCCTGTGGACAACCTCCCTTTGGCGATGGCAGCATCCCAGCCAAGAGGTGCCAGCGCATTCCTGTTACAGGAGGGAAGGTCAGAAACCAGAATATAGATGTCTTCTCATCTTCCTCTATAGAGCATGTGCACACATGCTTTATCTATCCATCTACCCATCCATCTATTTATCCATTTATCTATCTATCCATCCACCTATATATCCATCTATCTAATTATCCATCTGCCTGTCTGTCTACCTACCTACCTATATATCTCTTCAGAGTACTTATTTTTTATCACCTTTCTATTTTATTCTACTGTATTTTGACTGGACCTATAAAGTTTAGAGAGGGAGTTGTGACCTTTTCCAATGTGCTACAATTAATTTTTACTTCAGACTTATAATGAACTCCTATTATCCATCACATGCAGATCACTGCCTTATACTAATAAATCATGCCCTCGCTGCATCACCAGCTGCACTAAAGGTTAGACAGCCCATCCCCTTCAGAGCATCCCGACATGCTGGTTATATATTTTTAAGTGCAGGCAGCTTATTATCCATAACAGCTTGTGGAGTTGGGGCAGAAAGGGTCTGCTTGGAGCAGGCACCTGGAGCATGTTGTGCTGTAAAGCTCTGCTTGGCAGTTGTACCCTTGAGTGTGGTGTTAATTATGGTGCTTCTAATTATGGTGCTGCTTGTTCAAAAGATAATTGCTGAGCTGAGGCGAGTTGCTGTCCCAGGGAGGTGGTGGTGGCAACAGGCAGTGGTGACTGGCTCCACAGGCAGTGCAGACCCCACTGCTGTGGGGCAGGACCCCCACCTTGTACTCCGCCTTGCAGCAGGCAACCACAGTGGATCCCACCCTGTGTGTTCCCCAGCTCATGCCCCTCTGTCCTGTCTGGGGGCTGCACCAGTTGAGATGGATGCTGCTCATCATGGATGCTGACCATTGCGGATGCTGCCCACCCTGGATCCAAGAGCCTGCTTTCCTTAGGAACCATGATGGTGCGGATGCTCTGCAGGATCTTGCCTCACCTCAGAGGATTCCTACTGCCTCCTGCAGCATGACGAACAGACTGAGACGCAAAGTCTCCAGTTCAAATGCGATGTGACACAGCGTAATGGAGTAAATCCAGGTACAACAGGCACTTAAGGTGCTCATAAACTATGTATTGTTTCTTTTTGGATTGCACTGATGTTATTGTGGATACAGTATGAAGACTGAAATAGGATCGCGGGAACTTCACTGCTCCCTTTCCCAGCTCCTTTTACTGAGGGGAAATTACTTGGCTGACATGCTGCATCCCCATCTTTTAAATGTATTTATTGTTCTATAACATTTCATACACTTCATATGCGTTCAGGAGAGCAATTCAATATACCTGCCAGACACGAGAGGCACACCACGCACGCAGGAGCAAGGGAAGGTAGTCAAAGCCCAGCGGAGCTGCGGCGCTCAGTGGTGCAGCACAGAGCTGGGCATGGGACAGTGGTTATGGTGGGACCAGGCTCCTTGGCTTTGGGAGGACAAACCTTATGCCCAGATGGGGTGGCTCCATCCCTGTGTGCCTGAGCATGGCCTGCATGGGAGGTCTGGGGGGGTTCCACTCTCCTGCACATCCCCATGGCCCAGCATTAGTTAATAGAATGCTCTGCAAGGTGCGGGTCCCAACACTTGGCTATGCTTTGCCCCCACTAAGATCCAGTGACAAGTACAGAAACAACCTAAAGTGCTGAAATAGAAATTGCCCATTTAATGCTAAAGTGTTACAATGAAATAAACCCTTAAAAGCTCCTGTTCCTTCACAGCTGCCCTGTGGTTCCTTGTTAACTTCCGTATGTCACACCAAGGAGCCCCATGGCCAGCAGCTGGAGTGCCGGGGCTTCTAATGAGAATCTTGGGGATGAGAAGGACCCACATGGCTGTACCCACTGAGAATCCATGTCCTGATGCTGTCGCTGTTTGATAGCTCCAATGTCCCAGGTGCTGCATCTCCCAGGACAGGATAGTGGTGATGCTCTGGGGTGGTTTTTGTGGCTTAACTGGAGAAGTATACCCCAAGCAACTCAAATCAGCCCCTCTGACATGGGCACAGCAGCTGGGACACACTGTTTGGGAAGGATCCCAAGGCTGCATCAAGCCAAGCAGAATGGTTCAGCAAAGCCTCCTGTTCTCCCGCCATTAGCATGCGAATGGGTTCGTTATGTGCTGCCTCCGATTCCTCTTTCCATCCTTGGCACAGGAGCTGGGAATGAGAGGTTTGATTATGCATCTGATTTGCAAAGGCAGCAGTCGATGGCACAATGCAGCCCCGCGGCACAAGGTCTCTGTGGAGGGGGCACTGGCTGCCAGCCCCACACCCTGACAGACCCACAGCCTGGTAAGGATGTGGCCCACCCCTGTGCTGGGAATGCCACGGCAAAGGGCACATCACAGGGGTGCTGCAGCACGGCACCAACGTGAGCATCGCTGGGGCAGCACTGGTGGGACTGGACACCGTGGCTCTGCTGCCCCATGAACCCAGCCAGCCCCCAGGCAATGCGTGTGCATGTGTGTGCGTGTTCATGTGTGCATTTTTTGGCACCGAGTGCACGCTGTGCACTTCTGAGAGGCTTAGAGAAGACCTTGCCTTTAAACACTGGAAAGCGCAGTGTTTAATTTGAATGAAATACACTAAATAGCATGGTGTCAGGTGTAATTACATGTTACCAGCAGTGTGCCAGGAGTAAGTTGCTAACACATTGGCATGGTTACTGTACACTTGGGTGAATTTCAAATACAGTTTTGTTAGTATTGGATCTAAGGGAAAGAAGCCAAGTCTGACTATTGAGGAAAACAAGTGGATGTGCTGTAGACTCATTATTCGTCTCTGCTCTTGTAGCTTTTGGATCGAATAACACACTCCTCTTCCATTGTAACGGAGCCTGTTATCTCGCCCACCGCTGCCTTCCCTCGCCCTGATGCCTCAGAGCAGCAAATGGGCAGTAGGAGCTGGTGCCACCCCAGCTCCGTGTGTGCTCTGCAGCGGGCAGGGAGATGCTGCCCCAGGGCTGCCCAGCCCAGCCCTGGCTTTGCTTCTTCCCTCCCATGCCACTGCTGTGCTCTCCTCTAATGCAGACAGCAAGCTGCAGGTGAGTCCAGGCCCATTGTGACAGGCACTGACTGCGATCCTTGGGGATCACAGCAACACTCGGGGCTTGGGTGCAATCTCTCGGTGCTCAGAGCCTGGGTCTCTGGCACTCTGTAAAGCCAAGCCATGACTCAGTGACTGGCAGAGCCAGGAGCCCCCACCTCACCATGAGCAACCTCTGATGAGCATCCTGCCACCAGCATCCCCTCTGGTGAGCCCCATGTTACATTGAACCAGCCCTGAAGCTCCCGGTTCTCCTTCCTTGGCAAGTGCCGATGGGCAGCAGCCCTTTGGATCCGGAGCTGTTGGGCAACCAGCCATCCCAGGGCTGCTGTTTAGGGTTGGTATCAGGGATACGGAGGCAGAGGGGCTCTGCTTTGCCCATCCATGGAGCCAGTCCTGGCTGCAACAGGTACTGCGGTGTTCCCAGCACAGACAAAGCTGCAATCTGGCCAGTTGTGGGACTCGCGTTAAACTGGAGCTGTGGATCCCCAAGTAAAATATTGATGAAGAAGGCCTGAAGCTAGGAGTGAAGTGGCCTGACTGTATTTCCTTCCCATTTTAATAGCGCACTGCTTCATGCCAAGAAGACTAAAGTGTGTTATTTGGCTCCGGATGAAAACGATTGCAATTGGGTAGTGAGCCTGTCATTTGCATCTTGAATAAATAGGTTCTAACAAGAAGAGATCTGTTCAATGGAGATATTTGTGGAATTCAGACTGAATCCTGCCTGACTTAAGGTCCTGAGACAATAATTGGGATGAGCAGACTAAAGCCGAGAGCTCTTCATAGGACTAGACAGCGTATGAGGGTTTAAGTAGAAATTGAACCGTACAACTCTGTCAGTGCATCTGGAATTGGAAATGGGATGTTTATAGGCCTGGGAATTGGCGCTCCCTGCACAAATTGTGGCTTGTGTGTAATAAGCTGGTTGGGCTTGTAATGAGCGTGGCTGGAAATTAAGAGACATCGTTACACTTTGAGCAGCAAACTGCAGGATTCCCCACCATGGCGGGGTGCTGCTGCTGCAGCGGTTGAACAGGGCTGGGTGCTGCGGCTGCAGTGCCTGCACAGGGCTGGGTGCTGCTGCAGCTCCCAAGTGCTGCTATTCTCCATAGCTGGCTGCGGCACGTGGAGAACAGCTCCGGAGATGTTACACTCACCCTGTCAATGTGTACTTGGGGAGTCCTTAATCCACGGGTCGCTGACGTGATAAACAATAATGTCTCTTTTGGAGCTGTTACGACTTATCATGTTAATGGGCACTTAGGGAGCCTTTAATTGGTGATTTGTGCATGCACTGTCACCAAATTTTAAAACACATTTACCATCATTTCTGGGGTGTTTTAGAAGCACCAGTTCACTACACTGAGATATGAACAAGCAAACCCACCTCGAGTCACCCGCCTTGACTGCTGCGTCAGGCTCTGTCTCACAAGAAAAGGGCTGGTGCTGCCTCTAGTAAACCTGTGAAGAATCGGATTGAGATGGTAGCGGCACCAAGAAGTTCCTCTTACAAAGAGATGCTCCTTTCTACCTGAAGGAAGCTACTTCTGCTCTGCCCCATGCAGGTATAAGATGTGTGTTAAGACACTGGGTTGCTGCTCTCGCACTGGGGTAACTGGGTGAACTGAGCAGCCCGTGGCAGAGGAGAGGTGGGAATTGCGGGTTCACCATCAAGAGCAGGTTGCCCTCATGGAGACATTCATCCCCAGGTGGCCTTTCCTTGTGGGACACCCCCAGCTGCACACCCAGGACCACCGGCTGCTCCTGAGGCCTCGCGGGGGCACAAGGAGAAGCTGCAGTTACCAGCACCTGCCCTTGCTGTCAAGTTCATCAGGAACCAAACGTGTGTCAGTGTGTAATTAAAACCCTGCTTATTTTTACCGCAGCACTTTCTAGAGCCCCCATCATCTGCAGCCATTAATGCAATCAGTGCACTCGCTGCCTTCAGCTGAGTTCATCTTGCCCTCTTCCCAGCTCTAGCTTTTCCCTCCAGCTCTCCTCCCCACCTCACTGGTAACAGGAGTGGATGGAGCTCTGGTAACTGATGGAGTTACCATAGCAATGCTGTTCGTCACGGCTTTGCCGTTTCCAGCTCTGCCTGCAGCACATCATCCTCTGCTTTCTGGTTACCCAGGGGCAGTCCCGGTGCTGGCTGGAGCCCCGGGGCTGGCTGCCGCACTGGGGGCACTGGGATTGCATCCTGGCATGCTCCAACCTGCTCCCTGAGGGCTCAGGAATGGGCAGGCCTCGTGTCTCACAGACCCTGCAAGGAAAGGCAAACTCCAGAACAAAAGAATAACGCTGGGTGCCGCTCAGCACCCACCAACAGCCCTTAATTGAGATCCGGAATGGCTCTCCAGCTCTCTTCCCCTGGCTCCAAGCAGCCTGAAGGAGCCCAGGAGCTGTCACTGGCCACCACACGTCCTTCATAGACTGGGAATGGGGTGCTGTGATCCTGCTGACCTGGGCAGCACGCAGGGGCACGGCGTGGTAGTGACCCTGCTGTTCCCATCCCCCCTGGCAGGGCGGGATGGGGGCTCAGGATGCAGACACCTCACCCCAGCATCCCTCACATGTGCTGCTGCTTTCACTGCATGGAGCAAGCGAGTGCCCTGCTGCAGGAGATGAAAATGAACGTGGGGCTTGCAGGGGCCGCGGCGCGTTGGTTATTGTTCTGCCAGCATGAGCTTGTTCACACGAGCATCATCTGGCAGCCCGGGAGAGAAAGAGCATGATAGAGTCTGAGAAACTCATTGAAGTGCTGGGTTCCAGCCAGAGAGAAAACATCACTGAATGGCAACATAAAAGGAAATTGTCCCATAACATTCAGAGAGCGCTTCAGTATTTGTCCTCTTTATTTTAAAGCGTCAAGGATCTTTGGGAAACACTCTGGAACGGGACTTTTATAGATGGTCTAAATTAAACTTCACTTAATATTATAAGCAATAAATCCTCATTGTCAGGTTTTGTTTAGCGGGTATAAAAATGATTGGTGGGTGCTGTAGCTTTTTCCTGAGACTGGAAGATCAGTGGTTTTACTGTTCAGTCTGTCCTTACTGTGTGAGGAGAAGCCACCTCCTCCCAGCCCCGGCACATCCCGAAGGGCAGGCCCGGAGGCTCCTGGAGTTTTGGGACAGATGCATGTTTTCATGTGATTCCAGGAGCTGGAGCTTTGAGGAAGGCATTACCTGCTTTCAGGGTGACCCCAGGCAACCCGTGAGCTTTGGAGGCTCTGAGGAGCACGTGGAGCTTGTCCCTGGTACTGGGGGTCTTTAATATCCGGAACAGCCCTGGCTGGAAGTTGGAAGTAGCCAGGAAATAACCTGTTCACCACAGACCAAGTGAACCCTGGCCTCTTTTTTAGCTGGTGTGAGGCAAGTGCATCAAATGAGAGCACTGAATCAGGAAACACTTCTCCCTGCTCGAGCTTTGCATGAATTGTGGGTTTACTGGAGTTAAGGAAATACTTTAGGTCATTTTTTAATGTTTTCTGGTTTAAACTCTGATGGTATCTCTAGATTTAGCTGCCTGTTCCTTGAGGTCACCAGTCCAGAAACCTGAGTCCTCTGGCAGTGGGAATGAGCTCGTTCTTGGTGGTGTGTGCCATGGGTTGTGTTCAGGTGCAGACCAGAGCCGGGAAGAGCTGTG
>NW_009936949.1:58780-59072 GCF_000696875.1 Nestor notabilis
CCCTCTGTCTCCTGGACCCAGCACATCAGCGTCTGCCGGCAGCCTTTAAAAGGATAAAAGCCAATTTAGCGCCATTTATGATGGAGGAAGAGGAGAAATCCTCCAACAATTCCTTCCAGCAGATTTACCCCCTTCTATATATTGAGGCGGAAGGTGGCATTTCCAGTGACATCCCTCCGCGCTCCCAGGCCGAGGCGCCGCACGTTGGGGGTGCAATTTCAGAGGAGATCTTTAGGTGCAAATTGATTTCCCTATGAATATTTATGCGGCGCGCGAGGCTGCGCGCGTGCGG
>NW_009936950.1:0-19346 GCF_000696875.1 Nestor notabilis
TAACTATTGTATGATTCTATGATTCTATGAACATGATGGGAAGCATTACTGAGAATGTTACTTCAAGGACTTCCTTTGGGTTCCCAAAAATTGAGAACCCAAAAATTGGTTCTCAGTTTTTGTCAAGGCTACCACTCAGCAGACACAGTAAGTTCTTCTCTATAGAGAGAAGAATGAAGAGAAGAATGAAAAAAATCCAGTAGACCTTCCTGACAAGGAAGTTAAACCATGTTTTTTCATTTACATACAGCATCTTTACATGCTACTGACTTGGGATGATGGGATATACAAGAAGCAAAGCCATAGCACATTCTCATTCTTTTACAGAAAGACTGTGTAAGCAGTCATCAAACCTATTTCACACAGTGATATTAGTAGCTCTTCTATACAAAAAGAGCTTGTCCCAGAAACTGAGGAGTCTTTCTCTATTTGCCTCTAAAATACGCTGTTCACACTGCTACCAACACAGGGCACTGCCCTTGAATGTACTGCTGACCATTTTCACTTCCTAGGAGTCCATTCTGCAGCAGAGTTCTGGTACTGAGCATGTTTCCAGGAGCTTTGTAAGTTTAACTGTTCTCACACAATTTCTCTCCATTTCAAATGGCACATGGCACAATGGCTCCTTTTGCTATCTACTCTTATTTTGAAGAAGCACTTGTCTCTGATCCCCTCTTTATCTCCTTTGGCAGTACATGTTAGGAACAGAGGAATGTCTCAAGGACTAATTGTAGTTTTGTGCAATATTATAACTTCCGTGTTGCTGTGCAACTAATTACTATTTAGCATCTGCTCTTGTAAGCCAGTAGATATTAACCAGTATTCCTGATCCTACATGCTTTTTCAAAGAACTCAGTCTTTCCTGTAGGCAAGCTCTTTGAACATCACAAGCAGGTGACTTGCTAAGGTCTTTTGTACAAACATTAAGCAAAACAGAAGAAAAGAGAGAGAAAAAAAGGAAGAATCAGGCTTGGTTTGTTAACATGTGTGCTACAGTCAAAAAGTGAATCAGCACTTGCAGTGTAGTATTGGACAATAGACATTTGTGATCATCTTCACTGCATTTCACTGAAATGTTTCCACTGAGCTTTTAATACCAGTTTGCTATTTCTTAACATCTGGATCAGATTTAGTAGTAATTACACATGTTGAAAAGAGCTTGCGGTTTGGGCTTTCGAGGGGGTGGGAAAGGTACCTTTCAGTAGAGGAATGAGCCTTGAGTCATTCAAAGGGAATCCCATTCATGACAAATTACTTACTTTCTCCTTTACCTTACTGAAAGAGGGCTCAAAAAAAAACCCTGTCTGGTATTTTTGTCCAAGAATTTCAAAAGCAGCTTGAGCAGGATTCAATTGCCTACACTTTGGCATGCAGCACTGTTTTGGTCCTGTGAGGACGTTCGAACATCAGTATGGAACTGTCAGCCATGTCATCAGGAAGACCCACACCATTCTGGCTGGACACAAGTGTTTCACAGTGAGCACTGGAAATTAGTAGCCACATTTGCAATTCTTGGCCAGGATGCTTGAACAGGAGTTGCACAGCCATCGCAGTTTAGCAGCAGTGATGACAAAGATCGGCATCCATCATCTGGAAAAAACTAAAATCTCACCCTTTAAACTAGCAGAGCAACAGTAGCTCAAAACTATAGTAGTCACCACTGAAAACCAAAGTACTAAAGATACAGCAGCTTCAATGCAGTTGCTATTGATCATTGTGATGGGCACTGATCTCCATCTGCGAGAGGAGCTAAACGGGTTATCAGTTTAGTTAACATTAAGAAGCAAATTGAATACAAAATACTCTCACGTGCAGAAGACATTTCATTGACTTTTATCATGTGCCAGATGAAAAACTGAAATTCTGGATCAAATCCTCCCCTTGCATAAGTGTATTTTGTCTCCCCACACTAAATGGAAACACATTTAATTATACCCCAAAGGAAGTCAATCCCTGCATCCTATACATATGGAAAAGACACTTAAATTCAAATTCTTTATATTCCAGAAATATTTCCATTGCTAATGTGACTCTTCTGGGGGCAACAGGCACATTTTATTTGGTCCGAACCTGGTCAGAATAATAGTTGTGGGGCCATTAGGACACAAAGCAGATATTTGGGGTGATATTTTCTAACTAAATGTATATTTCTCTATTTCAGCTACTCTCTATAGGTTTCTTTTAGAAGCCTTTAGTCAGTGGGGGAAAATAAACATTTTTAGTTGTTATTTTTCTCATGCTAAAGTCAAAAGAACTGCACCTCAGAGGTGTCCGCTTCTCTTCACCACTAACACAGAACTTCAGTTAGCTCAAAAGTAATGCCAGCACTGCAGATGTCTATAGTTAGATGAGATTAACCCAGTCCCAAACATAGGAAGAGATGCAGATTATGTTAATGCTTCTTAACAGCAATTACCCATGTTATAAGGTATACTCAACCGTGGATTAAGTGAGAAACAAGCTTAATGTACCTTTGTCTTCAAGCCTGTAACAGTCCTGCTATTGCAACATTCCTTCATGTCGGAAGTAATACACCAGTGATGATATACTTAATATGACAATTTATGACAAGAGTTGGATATCAGTTCTATAATGCCCCTATTAACGTTATTTCTGAGCATTACAGTTCATCATAAGAGTCTACATTAAACATGAGGAGAACAGCATGTCTCATGTTGTAGAAGTGCAGTAGGGAGGTTTAGATTGGTATGAATAAACCTGCATGGGTGTGGGAGCACCACAAGGATCACAGAGCAGGAGGAGGGCTGGAAGAATGACATGTGTTGATGTCACTTAGATCAGGAGGTCACCAAGATCCCAGCGCATCTCTGTATTTCTTCTCAGGACACCAAGACTGGGAAACAAATACAGTGAGTAAATCCTGACGACTCACAGGTGGGACAGGATGAAGAGACAAATCCCTGTCAGTTTCTAAGGTGAACAAAAAAGGTATATCTAAAATCAACAACCTAAGATGAACGCAGGAGATGTGAAGAGAAACTGGCCTGCTTCTTCTATCCTCTGTGTTGCCCCAGGAATCTCAGTCTGCCTGCCTGCACACCAGAATCTTGGTGCTCCAAGGGTAGACAGACTATTTGGGCCTTTATGTTTTGGTGTTGTATGTGCTTGTGTGGCTGAATGATTGAAATCAACTTTGTTTTAAAATATAATCCCTTTCCCCCCTCTAAGCGGTCCCACTGAGATCTGCTATGCTGCTGCTACACTGCTGCAGTATTATTTCTGACAAAGTACTTCACCACCACGACCAAAAACCAGCTCCTCATCCACTATTTTCTTTCATGTCAGTAAGTATCCAAGGACAGGAAATATTTCACACTACTGTGACACACAAGACTTCATGACTACACCAGATTTTTGAAGGCATAGATAAAAAAAGATTCCGGACCTTTAAATTAACTTTTAATTTCAGACTAGCAGCATGATTAAACACACAATTACATCATTTCACCTGGGTGACACTGAAAAGAAAAATGGACAATGACAAACCCTATTCTATTCTGAATTATGGTAGACTGGGTGGATTACAACTGGTTGTGTTCCACAGTTTTATATGAATGAACAGGTTGAAATCTGGCACTTTAGTGTAAGAAAGAAAAATGAAGATGTGGGTATATTATTCATTCAAAAGAAAAAGAGCCAAGCCCTTTGCTGGCATAAATTGCCACAGCTCTATTGATTTCAAACAAAAGCTGATTTGCATCGGATGAACATCCAAGCCATATTTTATAACATGCTCAATTTTGATTAATTGTTATTACAGTCCTAAACAGGATTTTTCATTGCTCATTTATTTTCAGCACCATACATGAGAAGAAAACAGGAAGCCCTGCCATGGTCTCTAGCCATAAGACAGTTACTAATTCTGTTCATAATTTCAAGAACATCAGACTTTATGTTCTCAGTTGAGTCGTCTGTGAAAGGTGAGGAACTACATCTCCTACACTCGTCCAGGTGGACTCAACAATGTTGTCTGTGTTCAACTTTCTGACGTTCCTTTCACCAGCGTGTTAGGTTGTCAGGAACACTTCCTGAATGGAAAGCCCCAAATGGACATTTTAAATGTCTGGAATTGGATATGGTTTCCTATATGACCGGTATAGGGGTGGCTGTACAAGCCATCTGACACACTCTTACATTCATTGTTCAGAGCTACAGGATTATTATCCATATGGCAGCCTGGGCCTCCCTTCTTCTGTTACTCCTGTCTTTAATTTAGACACTATTACAATTCTTCCTTAGAAATAAAAACCCCATGTTATTGAGTGCTGTGCTCCCATGTGATATATAACCAGGTTTTTTTCTTGATCTGTCAATGATATCAATACAGTACTAACATACTAGATGTTTAGAAAAGTCATGTCCTACATTTGTAGGGTGTTATTCTACGTGAGACAGAGGGGAAGGGGAAGGGGAAGAGGAAGGGGAAGGGAGGGAAAAAGGCAGAAAGACAGGAAGGAAGGAAAATAAAATGGAGTGGGAGAAGGGAGAGAGGAAAGAAGGAAAATGGGCAGCTACCCTGTGGCCAGAGGAATCAACACATCTGATTGATTGCACTGCAGAATGGAGCTGCGTGAATTGCAGATCAAAGCACAAGTCAAGAGGTGGTTTCTTCACCCAGTTTTCCTCTGTGGAAACCCTTGTGGATAACATGCACATTTACATATAAAATTTTTCTCTCTGATAAATCTGTGCCTTATTTCTGTTTCTTTAAGTTTATTTTTCCAGTAGCTTCAACCTGAATACATCGACATCCTTCATCTCATTCTACCATGGCATAATATACTTGATCCCCTCCTTCTTGATTTAAAGTAAGAATTATCTCATGAGTCTGTTCTGTGCTGTCTAGTGTCACGGTCTCTTCCAACTTCATATGCCAAGCAGCCTGGCACTAAATTTATACTTAGATGGAAGATCTTCTGAAAAATACATCTATACAAAAATCCCCAGTAGTTCTGATGGTTCAGGACATAAGGTTATTCTCTGTGAGTAAGCAATCCACACCACTACAGAAAGGTGCTATAGAATGTCCTGCAGGAGTATAAAATGCTATACAATTTTAAAGCAGACTAGAAGATTCTTTAGTAGGGAGTCTATGACCTGTTATGCTTTATGGCCCCAGCCCCTTCACAGTGATGAATCCTGACTGATTCAGATTGTCACATAAAAGGATATTTGCTTCAGCAAGCTACCTATAAAAGGTGCTATAATTCCAAAATCAGGCTCTATTTTCAATCATAAACATCTATGGATGTTTGTAAATTTGGTCCTGTCATTTGAAGATGTGAAGCAGAATTTATTATGGAAGCAATTGGTTGATCCTAACTGTTAAAAGAAATGAAAATCTTTTCTTTCATGAGGTTGTACAAACCTTATAAATGTCAATCCTGTAATGTAATGTTGACTATGAAGGAAGCTCAGTAAACACTGATTTACTCCTGTGAGCTATTAATATTTTCCCATACCTAACCAAGTACATATGTAGACATTCTTTTTCATAGGATCATAGGGAAATTCAGGTTAGAAGGGACCTCAGAAGGTCACTAGTTCAACTTTCTGCCCAAAGCAGAGTCAGCTATAAGGTCACACCAGTTTGTGCAGGGCTTTATCCAGTCTCATCTTGGAAACCTCTGGACAGAGAGGCTTCACAACCTCCCCAAATCCTGTGAATGTCTCATTTCCACGTAGGCCTGCTGCCTCTCATCCTCCAACCATGCATCCCTTCCATAGCTAAGGATTTTCTTTTCGTTCATGTGTTGTCATAGTCATGTCTTAATCCCTAAATTGGATTTATATTGGTGCACCTTAATGCTTGTAAAATGTCCTGGTGATACTAATGAGATTACGCCCAAGTGCAAAGGCATCTATACCAGTCCTGTTGCAGGACTGCAGACTTCGCAGACTTTCCTTGTGAGCAAAGGAGAACAAACACCAAGTTAAAACAAAACAAAACAAAACATTTCAGACAATTTCGTTATTTAAATGAACACATTTTCTGTACATCTCGCTTGAAATAAAAACAAACAAACAAAAGCCCATGAAAAACCCCTCTGTTAGATATATAATTTAACAAAGCTGAGTATGCAAAAGAAACTGGAACAGCAGGTATCTTTAAAACAGTCCAAGCTGAATCCTGAGCAACTTTATATGATGCAGTAATGATCTACCTAGAATTATATGAAATTTTCTATTCCATATGCTAGTTTATCCCACATATTTAAAGACAGAGGCAAATAAATGAAAGCAAGATTGGAGACTGTGACATAAAAATAGAGAAAACAGGAGTCTAATATATACTGTCAGATAAAAGGAGCCTGAAGGGAGATGATAAAACAGTTTAAATACCCTGAAGGAAGCAATATCAAGGAATGAAGAGAATTATTCACACTATGTAGGAGAGCTAAACCAACTTGTGTTTACCAGGACCTGCACATTTTAAAAAGTAAAACATTTGGGCAAGACAGTATGCACAATTTAGGAGAACAATAATGCATAACTGGAACTCAGCAGGGAGAAGGCTGTACTCCTCAAGTTTCTTGAGACCTTTGCTCTCTTGCTGGTCATCCAGTTGGGCCCTCCACCCTTTTTCTCAATGGCAGGGCCCACCTGCTACACGCTGGCCCCCATGGTTGGCTGGAGTTCAGTTCAGCACAGTGCTCTTCTCTCCCTAGCAATGATGGGATTACTCAGTGCCTATCCAGGTCTTACCCATAACAGAAACACCTCTGAGAGCCAACCTGTTTCAGAGAAGGCTACTTTGAAAGCATGCAAGCTGTCACACATCTCCATGTGAAGACTGGTCCATAGCCACACCATAGTCAGCAGTGGAACCCTATTGCACACTAAGCTGTACCTGTGAGCAAGTAGTGGTGACCACCCGGAGTATATCCACATACCAAAAGCCCTGTCACTGAGAACCTGATGCTCAGACGACAGGCATTTTGAGGGGTTTCCTTCAGATTACACTTAATCCAGTCCTGTCTCCTGCATGCTCCCTATGAACTAAAATGGGTGAGGTGTGCTCATGGAGTACCTCTTCCAGCCTGGTTTCTTCTGAGATGGTTTTAGTTCAGGTGCTCTGAGACCACTCTGAACCAAAGCAGAGAAACTGGGTATAGTTGGGAGATTCTCTTCAAAAGTGCACTCTCAACACAAATTAAAATGCTGATGGAAATGAATCCAATTGTTTCCAGGCAATTGTCTTCTTAGCCCTCTTCAGCTGGGTCAGAGAATTTAGGCTTCCTTCCCAGCATGAAGCTCTTTTGTTTCTGTACTTTCGCATTTGTGTTACTCACCCTTGCTCTTCCAGTTTCTGCAGGGAGCATCATTCAGATAACGATTTTTAAACTTTCCTACATTTTAAAACCCTAATGTGTTTATTTTTTCATTGGAAATGGCAGTCTGTGTATATCACAAATAATCAGCTTGCCTTTTGCTGATAACTTTTTTCAAAGCCAAGAACCCCAAGAAAATGGTCCAAAGATCTCCAGAGATTCAGAGGCACTGAGAAGGAAAGCATTACTTTAGATTACCCATAGAACAAAGGACAGAGACAATTATCAGCCTACAACAGTATTCACAGTCGATGCCCTACTTATGGAGTGGTAACGGTGCCTCTTCAAATGCTCTACTACTCCGTGCCACTGCATCTCTCCCATATAGCTCAGGATTAAATCAGAGTAATCATACAAAGGCATGAAAATTCCACATATGCTACCATTAGATTAAAAAAAAAGGTCCTTTTCAAAGCTCAGCATCACAGATCATCTTTCATTATAAAGACATTTTATTAGTTGTGATGACTCCAGTAGGCCAGAATCCGCTGCAATAATATGGAAGATGACAGCATAACTAAGAAATAAAGGAAAATGAAGGCAGGCATTGTCTTCATTATTCCTTTGTACTGTAATAGCTTCTGCGGGATAAATCAAGTGGATTTTACAAGCTGTGTGTTACAGCACAGATTCATTTTTCATAGCTTTCATACACATTTTTCTGCATTAAGCAAACAACTGCCAAATAAAGGCTAAACTGTGCTTTTGGAGTCAAGCCATCCCTCGAGCAGTTCTGTGTGAATCACATTGTGTTTGTTGGTAGCCTCAGACAAACAAGCAGTAGCCCTGACTAATGACAACAACCGTAATAAAATAGCTATGGCTCATTGCTCCTGGAAAAGAGGACAGAGGTAGCATAACCACATTCCTGTTCGCTCTGGTGTTACACTGATGTATCTGTCACTGCCAGGCAGGACAGGCATCCTTTCCCAAATCATTCTCTAAGGAAGGAGCGCCTGACCAACAGCAAGTAAATTAGGTATGACACAAGTTACCCAGATTTAATTCCTTGCCTTGATGAAGACTCCCCACATGACTCAGACAAGACATTTTTCTGTCTCTCTGTTCCAAGCATTATGTATGGAAATAGTTACTTCAGTGAGTATTAAGAAAATGTTCATTACAAGAGGCTATGGCAAGAAAAGTCAGATAGTCCAAGATCTTTCCCGAGTCCAATTGTTTTGAGAAGTGTTATATACAAGCACAATAACATTGTTAAAATAAAAGATCCTGATTCATTATTGTAAATATCTTCCCAGGAATACATGGAAAAAATTATACCCGAGCACTATTTCACAATATTTTTCTTTAAAGCCTGAGGAATCGCTGGGATGTTGAAATACAAGTGCCAGCATTCCTTTCCCAAATCAAGACCAATACATGGGATTTAGTGCAGCGGCAGCACCACCTCTTGGCAAATTTGTTATCTAAAAAGCAAACAGAAAATGATTGAAGCAGACCATGAAATGAAATGCTAAGATATATCCTGCAAACCCTATCTTCAACTGTATCATCCTACTGCCAAAACCTGTATGTGAATTTAGGACCCACATCATGGGGTACCTATAGTGTTAGTGCTGCAGAATTGTCCTTCCACACAGACCAGTTGTTTACTGCAGAGAACATTTTCTTGAGCCAAAATGTCACATTTTTTTACCCTTGGTAATTTTGCAGCAGCAAAGGCTGCCTAATTTGCACAGAACCTTCAGCTTAAAATCAGAGTGGTTCTTCAAAGTGACTATACACAGAAAAGAGTGTTCCTGGAAGAGGCAAAGCCATCGTAAGTGGCAAACAGTTTATCAAGCTGTCAGCAGTGTCAGTTCTGGCTGTGAAATCTGAAAGAGCAGCAAATGTAAGGTTAACAAGTGATTATTACTTCAGGAAGAGTGGCATTCACATAACTGTGAAAACAGGGGAATCTCACAGCTCTTACTGATGAGATTGTTTTTCCAATGTGGAATAGTAACTCAAATTACTAGAAGGTTGTAAGGAAAATACACATCTCGTCACCTTAAGCTCAGAAACAGGCTGTAGTGTTCAGATAAATATTTTGCTCACTGCTGTAGTTTTCTATGGGGATGTTAAACATATTATGGCACACTGCAATAAAAGCAAATGACATGGAAAGGAAACTGCTATCAACTGTAGACATCTGAGCAATAATATGGGGGAAAAAAACAGGCAATTTCACTAAATAAACTCAAACTTAAGAAAATGTATTGTCAAGCTAATCTTGTGTAATGTCTTCACCTTTCACATTCAGAGTGTCAGCCTTCCTAGACCAAGAACCCATCCTCGGGCAGGTGCTGTGTGCTCAGACTGCACTGTGTAGCTTACACATGCCCATTGCTCAGAAGCGTATCTGCCACTACATATTCCTGCAGGGCACTGTTCTTGTTTAGGGCTTGATCTGTGGTGTGGAGACCATTCTAAGGCAGACCTGGGCATCGCATCACTTGTTCTCCAGCTGAGCATCCACTCAGAAGAGCTGTTCCAAAGCCTCTGTGGTCTCCTACTGCCAGCAAAAGTTCAGTGTGTAATGCACTTGCACACACCAGAACCTTTTCTCCATCCACAAGTGCCTGAAGAGAAAGATCTCCAGCTTCTCTTACACAAAAATCTATCAATATTTTTGTTTTAGACCTCTCATATCTGATTGCCTGCTCATATACTTTGTACAATAACTCACTGTTTTTATTATGGCTTTAGGCTTAAACATCTGGTCACAGGACTATTTGCATCCTGCTTTGGAGAATTCCGAGCCCAGGCAGGCAGCTTAAATTACAAGTGCCCTGGTTTTGCTGGTCCTACTTCTATTTACTCATGCCTGACAACAAGATCAGTGTCAGCTGTTTCAGTGCTTAGTTTCTCACGCTGGTTACGTATGATCAATTGCACAGCTTTCCTCATCTTTAAAACTTCTCCCTGACTGACACATCCATTTATTTACAGTTAAACAGGCACAGGCTAGAGATTTCACTTCCACCAGTGCAACAGGATAAAGCGGAATAAGAGCAGTGTGGAGGACAAGCAGCGATTAGGCCTCCTTATTCCTTACTTGGTCTCTCGCTGCCAGCAATGGAAAATTTCAAAGGGGTCAGCATAGGACAGTCTCCAGAATGTGCTCCTTACTGCAACAGGGTTTTCTCTTCAGTTCTAGGAAAGTGGCTCTTCAGAAGGCTTGTATGCTCCATCCTCTTCAGAAAGAGAGTGGTACTCATTTCTCTCCAGATGGAAGCATTACCCACAAATAACTGCACTGACATTTTCTTCTCTGCCCTCTCACTCTCCTGCCACAACCACACTAAGAAGTCAGTAAGAGCAGGAAATAGAGACCAAGTTGTTTCAGATGACTAATAGAGTTCAGATACCCCAATTAATTTGGTGCCCAACATAAGCCATCTTAAAAGAACCTCCATTTTTCAGCTAATAGTAATTCAGCATTATATGAAGATAACATAACATTCAATAATCTCAACGAAGATGCCAATATCAATTTAAAGCAGATGGGAACATCTTTGGATTTCATTACATCTTCTCATAGACTTGGAGATAAAGGAATTATGTATTATTTCTAAAATATTCACTTATGCCTATCTAGAAATTATTCTTTTGTACCCTGTGCATTTGAAAGTGCGGTCACTGTGTGCTTCAGTCCTCTCCTGAACCGAACTCTATATTTACAAAGAATTTTTGAACAATGTGGCCTTTTCCCTCCCTATATTGCAACAAAACAGAAGGTTAATGTATTTTTTGTAACAGTAGTGATAAAATATCAGAGCACTCCACTAACTTTTACTTCATCTTTGATTTCATATCATTGTTCTGGTTCCCCAAAATAAACATTTTGACTGCTTCTTTTGAGATGAAACAGTTAAAAGCAGAGAACTGGTAAGCACTATTACCCCTAAATACAATCCTAGGATATTTATTCCTTTTTACATAAACATTTGTATCTTCATTAAGTGAGTTCATTTTTGGTTAAACCTCTCCTAGCTTCTGCCTCAACAGCAGACAGGGCTGTCGGCAAAACCACTCTGGGGCTTTTCAAATGCCTAGGTTTTACAATGCAATCCGTGATCAATTTTACCTCTGGCATCTTTGCAACACCTATATTTTTGCCTAAAAGACACCTTAACTGTGAATATGATTTCCCTGCATATGTGCAAAACAGAGTAACAGGTTGGAAGGGACCTCAAGGATCATCTGGTCCACCCTTTCCAGGCAAAGCATGGCCTAGACTAGATGTCCCAGCACGCTGTCCAGCTGAATCTTAAAAGTGTCCAACACTGGGGAATCCATCACTTTCCTGGGAGATTATTCCAATGGCTGATTGTTCTCCTTGGGAAAATTTTTCCTTTTGTGTCCAGTCAGAATCCCCAGGAGTCACTTGTGCCAATCACCCCTCATCTTTTCCATGAGACTCCTTGTAAAAAGAGTCGTCTTCTTCTTTATAGCCACCCTTTAAATACTGGAACATGGTGATAAGGTCTCCCCTGAGCCTTCTTTTCTCTAGGATGAACAAGCCCAGCTCTCTCAGCCTTTCCTCACTGGGCTTCCCAGTCCTTGGATCATCTTTGTGGCTCTTCTCTGGACTCTCTCCAGCCTGAACCCTTTCCACATCTGAACTTTGCGATTATCTCAATCTCTTGGCATGTTTTAGACATAGTACATACATATTGGGTCTTAATCATGCTTTCAATATCTCCATTCCAACATCTATGGTCTATATTTGTATTGATACTTCCATCTACCCGTTATCTGTATTTCCTGACATCTTTTGCTGCGTTTGGGCTCTACCTTCATTACTGCTTTCCTGTGTAGTTCCAGCAGCTCCACCCTGCTCGTCTTATAAGTCAGGCACCAAGACCGATGCTTTCTTGAACTGCTGTTTCAGTTTACTGGTAAATAGATCAAGCACTGAATGCTTTATTTTTCTGGCTTATTTTGTTGTGGTGACTTTTCCTAATGTCACATTAAAACTCTGCTCCCTTTATTTCCAAGCTATCCACAAAGTTTAAAAAACCCACACACAATCATAGTTGCCATAGAAACTATCTCTAAGATACAGAACAATTTCTTAAAGCAGTCTGCAGAGGAGTACCTGGTATCATCAGAGCTGTGATACAATGGTTAGGAGAAAATGAGGGATGGGCTGTGCTCCAGAGCCTGAATTTATCACACGTTTCTTGCAGCGATGAAGAGTGACTCTGCTGAAATAGCAACAGCTATTTGCTGAGTGAACTGACTTATCAGTGGGTCACACGAGTATCACAAGTCCATCACAAAACAATAAAACAGAGCAATAAACCTTATCCCCTCACATCTTCGAGTTGTTACACTTGTTAAGAGTATGACTGGGGTGCTGCATCAGTCCCAGATGATAGATAATGTTTTCTGCATTTGTGTTCATATCTGTGAAAGATGACAGAATTCCTCTGGATGGAAATAATGTGTTATCTGGTCTTCTCATGGTACTGACATCTTCCAGTCTTGCAATGCTATGAGAAAAACAAATCTCTTGTCATTTCAGCCCATAAATGGCTCCCTTTGGCATTAAAAAGTCTGCAAAAACCATAATTACAATTGCAAAAAACCAGAGACAAACCCCAAGTAACAGATCCCACACGCATTCCCAACGCATGACATCTCAGGCATAAGTGCAGACACTTTTCTACTCAAAGATGCTGCCAAATAAAAAAAAAATGTCAATGCTATTTGTTCTTGCTACTCAAAAAAATATGTTTTCTGAACTGCATTTCAAAATCACTTTGTATTGAGAATGCCTGCTGGAACACAATTCAGAGCTGTTACAGGAGAATTCTGCTACCACCTTCTGGCTGACAGACACATGCAGCACTTACTTCACCAGTGTACACTTAAGTTTCTAACATGTTTGCTCTTCTTTTAGTCTGCCCCATTTTGTTTAATACAGAAATAAGTATAACAGACCAAAAAGTTACACCTTCATTTAGAAAAGCTTTCTGATAAAAAGAAACAAATTGCAATTCTAAATATTTAATTTGGGTTGGTTTTTTTTTTAAGGATTTGAAAATCATTCTTTAGTAATAAAGAAGATTTACATTTATCATAATCAAAATTAAACTTCTTGACGTAAAACTAAGTTTTATTTTTCCACTTCTTATCCATCCTCCCAAAAAAAGTGTTGGGGTTAATCCAACTTACTTCATTTAGTCATCAAAGAACAGAGAAATCCATTGTTTACACCACTGTAACAATAACTCATAAAAGGTGTGGCCTTGTAAAGTCGTTTGCACACTTCTCCCATTGCACGTGTGACTTAGTCCCACTTAACTTCACAGCACTAGAAGCAAAGACGATCAGCACGCTGGGTTGCTGCTTTTACTTCAATACAGTTGCCTGCAGTAAATTGACTGAAAAAAGATCATAACCAGATCACAGCCTTGTCAGCTCTGGTTTGCCCTCTTCTACTGTTGCCACAAATTGTTCTTAAAACTTCTTAAAACAAAATCAGCATATCTTTCTCTAGCTCTTAAGGAACTATCCAGACTTCAGCTCAAGGAAAGCCGCCAGCAGTAGGATTAAAAGTTCAGAAACATGATGATAAACAAAAAGAACTTTGTAGGCAAACATTTTAAATACCCTTATTTTTAAAACAAGGTCTGATGTGGGGACCTGTTCAAAAGAGCACCTTGAATGAGTCCGGCAACATGGTGCAAGTGGGAGTAATCACATGAGCAAAGAGAACAGGAGTAAAACAAAGGTCATCATTATTTTCCATAACTAAGAGCAGCTCATTTCTTCTAATGCAAGTCCCTCCTGCTGCTGAAACAGGTGGTGAGAAGTCCCCTTCGCCGTGCACAAAACCAGATTTTGTTATGTTAGGGACTAACAGGATAAAACAAAAAGAGAAAAAAAGCTGAAGATGGAGCAAATGGAAGCTCCATGAAAATATTCACCAAATTAAAGTAAACATGTTACTACACTCTAACCTTCACGTATCTAATCTGTATTTCGTTTTTGTTCTGCTCCCACTAGTATTCATGTAATCCATCAAATTTATCTCAAATTGCTTTAGGTCACAGCATTAGTGCACTGTATGTACCTACATGAATTATCTGACTATTTTCTCTCATCTAAAGAGCTGAATTTCTTTAAGTTTAGTTATAGCATTTATTATTTATTTAATTTTATGTATTATTTATTTAGTTATTCACAGGTTCTGTTGAGCTGCAGGAAGGATGAAAAAGATCATTATAATACACGCATCACTGCAAGCTATTACAAAATACCACGGCAGAATGGCTGTACAGATTGCATCAAAGAGGTTTTTCTCTCGGCAACTATTTGGACTTAACTCATATCCTACTGAACTCAGTAATGACATTTCCAGTCTCCTTAAGCAGGACCTGAAAGCAAACTTCTGGAAACTGCTTAAAACCTTATACTGTTTTCTAGGTTTCAAAGGCCCCTTGAGAATCCAGCCATAAGTGACTAAGCCTCTCTCAAAATGAAATGCAGGCACCTAGGTTACTTAGATGACACCTTTGGAAATTCTGTCTTGAATGAATTCTTACCATCACACAGCAAGCCAGATATCAAAGGCAGGTGGCAAGCCCTAATGAAGCATCTATTCAAATTCAGGCCATGTTTTAGCAGCAAGCACTCAGGTGGATTATTAGAAGCTGGTGCTGTTTAATCTTTTACCTCCTGGGAAAAAGTGGCATTTGAAAAATGTTAGCAACAGCAATTGCAAAAGGGGGAGAGAAAATTCTCTCCTAAAAAGCCAGTTGTTCTGCTTCACCGTGAGATGTGAAGTTTTAAGATGTTCTGCCCATCAAATCTGGGCATATTCACTTGAACTGCATAGGTTCTCGCAAACTCTGCGGGCTTTCAACTCTCTTAGCTTTACAGGGATTTACATTTGTATTTTAAACCTCCACTAAGCTTCCTAAAGGAAGGATTTAATTGACATTTTGATATTTCCATATCTGAAACAGAGCTACCTGCCCTGACTCACAATGAGTCCCCTGAATTCCTTTGTATTTCAAGACTCCCTGTCTGTTCCAAGGAAGTTGAGGGAGCCCACAATCTTCTTTGCCAGTGATGAGAAGCCATCACATTTCAGTGCAACAGGTGCCACAGCCCTAGTCTGGAGCTAGAGTCTTGACAACCTTTTTTCCCCTCCTCTGTCAGTTTTACTCAGACCTGGTCTAGTTTGGGGTTCTTTTTGCAATCCCAGGACTAGCAGTTCTGCATGAACAAAGCCCTGGTTTGCAGGCAGCGGGATGAAAGGCTCCTCACCAAACAAACTGCCAAGAAAACCAGCAGATTGTGCAGTTTGAGAAGTGAACTGAAACATGCTGTTTCTTTACAGATTCAGGTTTTACAGCGAAACCTTGCCATTTCAAATGCTTGGAAATTTCTGACTATCTCATGCGTAAGTTCCATTAACCATGCATAAGATGGGATGACTTCTGACTGGTAGAAACTCAGGATGGTTTTTGGCAGAGGAAATCTTTGCACTGAATCTAGTGCTGTGCAAAGAAAAAAGGGGGCTATAAACCCTTCTGTTACCAGCCAAAAAAACCACATCCAGCATGTTAGGACACATTCACTGTCTGAGAAAAGGGTGCACTGACATGCTACTTAGCTGTGAGAGCCAATAGAAAATATTACTAATACATTCCAGGTCTGATAATGTATTTTCAAGCTTAGAGCACAACAAAGACACCACTTCTACCTGCCTAAAGCTGTTTATCACGAAGAACTGCCATGCCATCTATCCTTTGTCACACTTCAACATCACAATCTGCTTATTTCACCTACCCATTAGGTCCAAAGCAGCAACTACAGTTCTGGGTAAAGGCTTCCTGCTGGGTACAGAGCGCCTTGAACTGAAAATTTCCATAGCAAGTCTCTGAAGTATTGAATTGTTTTTAGGTACATAAACGTTAATTATAATACAACGCATAGTATTTCATGGTACACAGGTGTAGAGGATGAGAAAGCTTCACACGATCGTGATCATCTCCAGGGGTAATAAGCAAACATTTTTCATGGGTTGTCAAGACCACAGGATGGGCAGTAGCTCTGTCCATTAGAAGGCAACACACTTTCCTGGTTGTACTAGTTCTATCTGTCCAGCTACCACTCTGGGGGAAGCAGAGAGGATTTAGAAAGAGAAGAAAAATACTGTCACAATGAATGTGTTGCTGTAACACCTCAATCTTCTGGTCCAGATTGCGGGTAATGAAACTCAAATTAAAAAGGATTTTCCCTGAGAAAAAGAAATTGAACTCCTTCACCACAAGAGAAACTCATTTTCACTGTCTGATTATCTAATTTGAACCCCTGAATACCAAGACACAGGAATTTCCTGGTGAGATTCCTGCTTCAGATATATAATCTGTGCTTCAAAGACACTGTTTTATATATACTTACGTAATATATATAATACACACACACGTATACACAAATGAACATGTAAAGCCAATAGATACCATACAAAACCAATCATCCTTTTAAAGCTTTCAGTGATGGAATGTGAGAAAAACTGAACATGTGCAAATAAAATTCTTTATTATGAGGGTGCTGAGGCGCTGGCACAGGGTGCCCAGAGAAGCTGTGGCTGCCCCACTCCTGGCAGTGTTCAAGGCCAGGTTGGACACAGGGGCTTGGAGCAACCTGCTCTAGTGGAAGGTGTCCCTTACCATGGCAGAGGGTTGAAACTAGATGACCTCCAAGATCCATTTCATCCCAAACCATTCTATGCTTCCATAAGAAGTTATACAATTTTTTCATTATTTCTCAGATAAGGTATCTCAGAACACCAAATACAAGACCCAGTTCTTAAAGACATCACAGAAGTTTGTCTAATGTTCTGGAAGAATTTACAACTGAAAATGAACAACAAAACTCATCCAAAATTAAATAAGTAGTTTTCACATTTTAAGTTCCTGGGACCCAAAATCCAGTGACCAACCATTAGATAGTTGTTCCTTATCACTATAAATCCCAGTTAAAAAGAGAGGTCTCTACACAAAATATGCAGGTACATGAGGCTTAAATGTTTCTTATGCACACAAGATGATGATTACCTAATTCTTAACTGAATGAGATACTCCCCACATTTTCAAAACTCAGTTGGAAATCTCTTACACCTTCCTATCAAGCACAGGAACTGCCTTTTTGAAGCTCTGCAGACTGCTGTGAGATGACTCTTGTGTACTGTAGTGTTTTGTGCATGCAGAATAGACGTGATTTCAAAAGCCTCAGTTACAAACCACTATTTGCTTGTACACTGTTCTGCAAAACAAAAACCTCGTTCCATTTAACATCACCTACAAAAACGACAGATACAGCTCGGTAACCTTCAGAGAACCAATTATATGTATGTTAAAATTAACAACAAAATTGAGTTTCCAGATTAGTTTTTCATCTTCTTGAATGTGATAACCTGCTGGATTTTGAACTATGAAACAAATACCTTCGCGATGGATTGGTTTCTGGAAGATCTAAAGGTATGTCTCTGTATCAGTGAGCTAGCGATTAGGTATGGAACGGCACCATGTGATACTTTTGGGGAACTAGATGGGTTTTAACATTTTCTCCCCAAAAGTTTTCTCTGTGAGTGTTTGAACCAATGCCATCACTAAGGTCGTAAGAACACTAGTTTCAAGCCAGTAAGAATCAAGCCAGAATTTTTAATTTTATATACAATATTATCAGAAATTGATGCTGCCTCTGCAGAAGCACTTCTTCACATTGCACAAAGCCAAAAATTGTTAGGTCCTTCTAAAATGGTAGTATGCTTGCTCACTACAGATGAAATGCAAGCACATCCCCAGGAATAGCAAAAAACTTATTTTCTTGATGTAAATCAGACTTTTATTCTTATCTAGCATTTTCACTTGAGAGCAAGTAAGTGACTTTCATGTTTTAGGAACAATTCTTGGCACTTATAACAATGTGAATACACCTACTGTTAATTATGCAACATTTCTATCTATCTTCTTGTTTCATAAGACATTCACAAACAGAAATAAATGTTTTCTATGCAAAAGAGAAGGATAAAACTTAATCATACTCTTCTTCCCTTTCTTTCCAAACTATCACTACACGGATTTACACATTAAAACACTGCTGGCAAACAGCAAAAGAATGGGTTTTTTCCTACTTGAAACTGAGGAGCTTATTCTCCCAGTCTTACCACAGGACTCAGTGGGAGCTTCGGATGAGAAGCAGGATCTTGGTATCTGATAGCTCAAGCAAACCTGTGTCTTTATGCAAGATCCATGGATAACGAAGCAAGTGGAGCACATCTCACACAAACTTAAAAGTCTGCAGAAGTTCAGGGCTATGCTGGAAACAGTCTCCCAATTACTCTTTTTGCATCCCCAAATTCCCTTTAAAGAAGTACTTGTAGAGATCAGTTAACCTGCTACTCTATGCACATGTGCTCCAGGAACTGTCATATGAACACTTCGGCACTCCTAGTTTAAACATTGTGCCACTGACATTTAATTAGGTGAAATCAATTTGTATTTGCCTGCAGAAACGTAGATCTCTGTAATTGTTACATACAACCTATTATGAGACATCAAAGAAGCTGGCACACTGCAGAGGACACGTAAGCTGGTCAGCTGACAGGATCACTCAGGGAAACTTCCAGGGAACTCTGTGAACATTAAAATATCATCTTTTCCGGAGTCATTTGTGATGTAACTTTGCTTCTGTGAAAATGAGACAATTCTTTAACACATACACAAAAGGTAGGGGGGTTTAATTAAGCTAACATGTACCATGGACAATCAAGAGGTAAACATCGAGTTTTCTAAGTAGTCTTTCTACACAGCCAAATATTTAACTGACTTCGTCAACCCACATTCCCCACGAAGAGTCAGAAACCGGCCAGAGGCTGAGCATCCCTTCACCAGCCCAGCACCGGCCCCCAGCTGAGGTGCTCGCCGGCTCCTGACCACCCCAGACCGAAGAGCGCAGCCGTTAGGC
>NW_009936951.1:0-319 GCF_000696875.1 Nestor notabilis
CAACCCTAACTATTCTATGATTCTAAATGCTTTGCACAAGTCCACATAGATGGTGTCAGTTAAGCAAGATATCCACTGGTGGATTTTTGACCTCTTTGTTAGAAGTTTGAAGTGGATTGAGAATATCAGTCTAGCTATTCTTGAGGTCCACCTCTTAATCTAGCAGATAAAGATAGTACTTCTATCTTGTTTATTGGTTCTCATATATTTATGGAGATCAAGATTTTCTGTAACCCAATAGGCTATTGAAAACTGATTTTAAAAGTAAGGCGTTCTTTGTTTTCTTTGTTTTTCGCCACTGAAGTCCGACGCCCACCGA
>NW_009936951.1:350-3499 GCF_000696875.1 Nestor notabilis
GGTGTTCCTGTGGCTCTCTTCCAGTGCACCACCTTTGTACAGTGGATATCAGAACTTAACACATTCACCATGTGTTTGGCATTGGGTTTATTAACTGTCTTTTCACTGTCATTTCAGTTCATAGGCGTTACCTGTGTTCATAGAATGGTTTGGGTTGGAAAGAACCTTAAGATCATCTAGTTCTAACCCCCCTGCCATGGGCAGGGACACCACACACTGTTGCGTGAGGCCCTGTCCAACCTGGCCTTGAACACTGCCAGGGATGGACATTTACCATTTCTTTGGGCAACCTGTTCCAGTGCCTCACCACCCTCACAGTAAAGAACATCTTCCTTATATCCAACCTGCACTTCACCTGTTTAAGTTCTTCCTCAGTAAACAGATTTCACATTTCTGTACACCTGGCAGTTTTACATCCATTTGGTATGCACATGGTGACTTTCTAGCTCAATTTTCCTAACATTTCAGTGAACGTGAAAGCATGTGCCTTTAGAGAAGAACACCAAGATTACTACTGCTTTCAGTGAAGGAAAGTCCTTCTGTATTCTGTTCCTTTTTTAATATAAAATGTTATCTTGAAAGTCACATAATTGCTCTAATTATTTTATCAGTAGAGCATTTACAGAGGGTATTCTTTTTATTCAGTGTATTTAGTATCTTAAGAACAGTTCTCAGTAGTTTCACTTGAACAGTAAAATTAAATCTGCTATTTAAGGAAAATTCTAAGTGGCATTTTAACTTGTGCATATCAACTTACACACCTATTTTTGGATTTTACTGATTGATCTCTTACATAGAAAAGGTATGCTGCACTGAGACTGCTTTGCTTTACAGTTACAGGTAGGGATTTAGAACTATGTTTAGGATGACGTCAGGGTGTGAAGGCAGGCAGCCTTTATTATGAAAGTATGTGAGACTGTTTGGGGGGGATTGAAGTTATACATCATTCTTTCATTGCTAGTAATTTTAGTGCTTCTGTAAATTGGACACGTTTCCCCTGCCTTTAATATAGTTTGGTCTTGCACATAATTGACTGATTACTGGTTTAAATCAATACAATTTTCAGTAAAGGTACTAACACCTGAATTTTGTATCATGTTTCTTTTGTAAACTGGGACTGCCACACAAATAGAAGTCATCACTATTCGTATTTTGTGAGTTTGAAAAGTAATCCCCTCTTTGTAATAAAATGTTTTAAAAAAGGCCCATGCATCAGTACTCCCGAGCACATTCAAATACTAAGTGACACAGAAGTCGTATTTGGGTATAAACCTTAATCCAGCAAATTAAACTTTAAAAAAAAAAAAGGGCCCTTAAGGCTATTTTTCACATTTTATGTAGTTATAAATGAGACAGATGACATAGTCATTATATAATTTTGAAGGACAATCTAGTGCCACAGATCAGGGCCTATACTTATTCAGAACTGGATCCATGATGTAATTTCACATAATGAAATTTCAAGTTTGTTTTTTTTTTTCTTCAGAGCATTTGTGGACACACAGATATATATGTTTGCATTACCAGTCATCGGTTTTGAATCATTTTCCTGGATGTATTTTAACTTTCCTGAGCAACCTTTTTAAATGAAAGGAACACAGTTGTTTTTTTTGTTGTTTTTTTTTTTTTTTTTTTTAATAAATGTTCGCAGAAAAAAGAGATGGTATTTAAATATTGGAGAATTTTACTGCATATTCCATTTTAATGTCTAGCTGAAGCTATGGTTGAAGCGTGTATTTTGAGCGTATATATTTCCTATACACTATGTAGAAGTGTATAGGAAATTAAGAAGCCCTTGTTCCTTAAATTTTATTTGGAATCAAAAATGACTTTTAATCGTGTTGTTGCTAATTTGTAGTGCACATTGAAATATCTGTATCCCCCAAACAACACGGGAGTGACCTTTTTCCTTTACTATTTCTTTTTTCCTAATGAATGTGTCAGGTTATTTTTAGATGCCAAACATTCACCAGCGTTTTTTTCTTATGGCAACAGAAACATTCACAGCAATTAGCTAATGTGAGGAGATCACTACCACAACCTGATAGTGACATTTGACCTTACTAGGAAGAAATGAGGGAAGATAGTAATAAATGAAATAACAAACATTTCCATACTCATGGGACTTTTTACATGTTTGGGTTTTTTTGGGTTTTTTGGTTTTGTTTTTTTTTTTTTTTTTACTAGCTGCAATAGCCTAATGAAAAGCTTACTATTAAAAAAAAATGTGTTCTTAATATTGTTGGGAGTTTTTCGCTTAGTTTTTCATTTTAGGTGCACAATTTAGTAGGTAACCACTGAAGTGATGTATTTTTAGCAAAGGTCTGATAGCTTCCGGAGAGGACCCATGTTGTCCCTAGTCTGTCTTTTATTTGCTATGTACCTATAGAAGCCTTTCCTGTTTTCTTTAATGTCCTTGCCAGATTTTATTCTAACTGGGCCTTAGCTTTCCTGACCTGGTCCCTGGCTTCCCGGACAACATTCCTGTAATCTTCTCAGGCTGCCTGTCCTCGCTTCTACCGTCTGTAAGCTTCTTTTTTCCCTCTAAGTTTCCTCAGCAGCTCCTTATCCATCCGTGGAGGTCTTCTGGCCCTCCTGCCGCACTTCCTTCTAGTCAGGATGCAATACTCCTGAGCATGTAGCAGGTGATCCTTGAATATGAGCCAGCAGTCTTGGGCCCCCCTGCCCTCTAGGACTATATCCCATGGAACCTCACTAAGCAGGTTCCTGAGGAGGCCAAAGTCTGCTCTCTTGAAGTCCAGGGCAGTGAGCTTGCTGCACGCCGTTCTCACTGTCTTGAGGATCTCAAACTTCACCATCTCATGGTCGCTACAGCCAAGGCTGCCCTGAAGTGTCACATTTCCAACCAGCCCCTCCCTGTTGGTGAGCACGAGGTCAAGCATGGCACCTCTCCTTGTCGGCTCCTCTATTACTTGCAAGAGGAAGTTGTCTTTCACATAATCAAGGAACCTCCTGGATTGCTTGTGCTGGGCTGTTCCGTCCCTCCAGCAGATATCAGGATGGGTGAAGTCCCCCATTGCGAAAAGGGCCTGCGAATGTGAGGCTGCTCCTATCTGTCTGTAGAGCTTTATCCACAGAGTCTTGCTGGTCAGGCGGTCTGTAACAGATCCCCACCTTAATGTCCCCCA
>NW_009936951.1:4027-4569 GCF_000696875.1 Nestor notabilis
TCAGTGCAACGGTCTTGGCCCTATCGGGAGCGGTCATGGTCGAAGAAGCATACAATTGGACTTTTAGGTGGGAAAGCGAGGAGCGGGCCCAATTTAGGGTCCTTCCCTTTATCCTGGAGGATCGATGAAAAAGCTATTTGAGCTCTAGAGCCCCTAACCACCTCTCCCAGGGCTCTGTAGTCCTTCTTCATGTTTTCCAGGCTGTGCTACCTATATCAGTAGCACCCACATGGACCACTGGAAGGGGGTAATAGTCAGTGAGACTTCCTAGACCAGGCAGCCTTTCTGTAACATCTCTGTAATGATACTATAGGTTGGGTGCAAAACTGGATATAGCCGACAGATGGGCACCTCTGTGCCTTTCAAAGTAGAGTCCCCTACTATTATGACCCACCGCTGTTTCCTGGAGGCACCAGTAGTGATTCTCTTTACTGGTGCATCAGCCGGCTTTTCATTTGGCGTGCTGGGTATTTCATCATTATTCCCTGGCAGAACTTTGAAGCGGTTCTGCGTGTGGACATCGGATTTAGGAGGAATCCCCT